>NW_027458606.1:0-69145 GCF_050624435.1 Tenrec ecaudatus | reverse complement strand
CCCCTAGCCTTAAGCTAGGGCTCCGCTAGACTTAAGCTAGGGCACTCCTAGGCTTAGGCTAGCGCTCCCCAAGCGTTAGGTAAGGGCACCCCTAGGCTTAGGCTAGGGCTCCCCGAGCCTTAGGCTAGGGCTCCCCGAACCTTAGGCTATGGCTCCCCTAGCCTTAGGCTAGTGTTCCCCTAACTTTAGGCTAGGGCACCCCTAGGCTTAGGCTAAGGTTAGGGCTCCCCTAGGCATAGGCTAGTGCTCCCCTAGCCTTAGGCTAGGGCACCCCTAGGCTTAGGCTAAGGCTAGGGCTCCCCTAGCCTTAGGCTAGGGCTCCCCTAGCCTTGGGCTAGGGCTCCCCTAGCCTTAGGCTAGGGCACCTCTAGGCTTAGGCTAAGGCTAGGGCTCCCCTAGCCTTAGGCTAGGGGTCACCTAGCCTTAGGCTAGGGCACTCCAAGGCTTAGGTTAAGGCAATGGCTCCCCTAGCCTTAGGCTAGGGAAACCCTAGACTTAGGCTAGGGCTCCCCTAGCCTTAGGTTAGGGCACCCCTAGGCTTAGGCTAAGGCTAGGGCTCCCCTAGCCTTAGGCTAAGGCTCCATAGCCTTATGTTAGGGCACCCCTTGGCTTAGGCTAAGGCTAAGGCTCCCCTAGCGTTAGGTTAGGGCACCCCTAGGCTTAGGCTAAGGCTAGCACTCCCCTAAGCTTAGGCTAAGGCTAGGGCTCCCTAGCCTTAGGTTAGGGCTCCCCTAGCCTTAGGCTAGGGCACCCCTAGGCTTAGGCTAAGGCTAGGGCTCCCCTAGCCGTAGGTTAGGGTCCCCTAGCCTTAGGCTAGGGCACCCCTAGGTTTAGGCTAAGTCTAGGACTACCCTAGCCTTAGGCTAGGGCTCCCCTAGCCTTATGATAGGGCTCCCCTAGCCTTGGTCTAGGGCTCCCCTAGCCTTAGGCGATGGCACCCCTTGGCTTAGGCTAAGTCTAGGGCTCCCCTAGCCTTAGGCTAGCGCTCCCGTAGGCTTAGGCTAAGGCTAGGGCTCCCCTAGCCTTAGCCTAGGGCTCCCCTAGCCTAAGGCTAGGGCTCCCCCTAGCCTTAGGCTAGGGCTCCCCTAGACTTAGGCTAGGGCACCCCTAGGCTTATCCTAAGGCTAGGGCACCCCTAGACTTAGTTTAGGGCTCCCCTAGCCTTAGGCTAGGGCACCCCTAGGTTTATGCTAAGGCTAGGGTACCCCTAGCCTTAGGTTAGGGCTCCCCTAGCCTTAGGTTAGGGCACCCCTAGGCTTAGGCTAAGGCTAGCGCTCCCCTAGCCTTATGCTAGGGCACCTATAGGCTTAGGCTAAGCCCAGGGTTCCCCTAGCCTTAGGCTATGGCACCCCTAGGCTTAGGCTAAGTCTAGGGCTCCCCTAGCCTTAGGCTAGCGCCCCCGTAGGCTTAGGCTAAGGCTAGGGCTCCCCTAGCCTTAGCCTAGGGCTCCCCTAGGCTAAGGCTAGGGCTCCCCTAGCCTTAGGCTAGGGCTCCCCTAGCCTTAGGCTAGGGCTCCCCTAGCCTTAGGCTAGGGCTCCCCTAGGCTTAGGCTAAGGCTAGGGCTCCCTAGCCTTAGGTTAGGCCTCCCCTAGCCTTAGGCTAGGGCACCCCTAGGCTTAGGCTAAGGCTAGGGCTCCCCTAGCCTTAGGCTAGGGCACCCCTAGGCTTAGGCTAAGGCTAGGGCTCCCCTCGCCTTAGGCTAGGGCACTCCTAGGCTTAGGCTAGCGCTCCCCTAGCGTTAGGTAAGGGCACACCTAGGCTTAGGCTAGGGCTCCCCGAGCCTTAGGCTAGGGCTCCCCGAACCATAGGCTATGGCTCCCCTAACCTTAGGCTAGTGTTCCCCTAACCTTAGGCTAGGGCACCCCTAGGCGTAGGATAAGGCTAGGGCTCCCCTATCCTTAGGCTAGGGCTCCACTATCCTTAGGCTAGGGCTACCCTAGCCTTAGGCTAGGGCACCCCTAAGCTTAGGCTAAGGCTAGTGCTCCCCTAGCCTTAGGCTAGAGCTCCCCTAGGATTAGGCTAAGGCAGGCCTCCCAGAGCCTTAGGCTAGGGCTCCGCTAGCCTTAGGCTAGGGCACCCCTAGGCTTAGGCTAAGGCTAACGCTCCCCGAGCCTTAGGCTAGGGCTACCCGACCTTAGGCTATGGCTCCCGTAGGCTTAGGCTAAGGCTAGGGCTCCCAAGCCTTAGGTTAGTGCTCCACGAGCTTTAGGATAGGGCACCCCTAGGCTTAGGCTAGGGCACTTTTAGGCTTAGGCTAAGGCTAGGGCTCCCCTAGGCTTTGGTTAGGGCTCCACTAGCCTTAGGCTAGGGCACCCCTAGGCTTAGGCTAAGCCTAGGACTCCCCTAGCCTTATGCTAGGGCTCCCCTAGCCTTAGGCTAGGGCACCCCTAGGCTTAGGCTAAGGCTAGGTCTCCCCTAGCCTTAGGCTAGGGCTCCCCTAGCCTTAGGTTGGAAACCCCTAGGATTAGGCTAAGGCTAGGGCTCCCCTAGCCTTAGGTTAGGGGCCACTAACTTTAGGCTAGGGCACACCTAGCCTTAGAATAGGGCTCCCCTAGCCTTAGGCTAGGGCACTTTTAGGCTTAGGCTAAGTCTAGGGCTCCCCTAGCCTTAGCCTAGTGCTCCCCTAGCCTTAGGCTAGGCCACCCCTAGGCTTAGGCTAAGTCTAGGGCTCCCCTAGCCTTACGTTAGGGCTCCCCTAGCCTTAGTCTAGGGCACCCCTAGGCTTAGGCTAAGTCTAGGACTCCCCTAGCCCTAGGCTAGGGCTCCCCTAGCCTTATGCTAGTGGTCCCCTATCTTTAGGCTAGGGCACACCTAGCCTTAGGCTAGGGCTCCACTATCCTTAGGCTAGGGCACCCCTAGGCTTAGGCTAAGGCAACGGCTCCCCTAGCCTTATTTTCGGGCACCCCTAGGCTTAGGCTAAGGTAGGGCTCCCCTAGCCTTAGGCCAGAGCACCCCTAGGCTTAGGCCAAGGCTCCCCTAGCCTTAGGCTCGTGCTCCCTAGCCGTGTGCTGGGGCACACCTAGCCTTAGGCTAGGGCTCCCCTAGACTTAGGCAAGGGCTCCCCTAGCGTTACGCTAGGGCTCCCCTAGCCTTAGACCAGGGCACCACTAGGCTTAGGCCAGGGCTCCTCTAGCCTTAGGCTAGGGCTCCTCTAGCCTTAGGCTAGGGCTCCCCTAGCCTTAGGCTAGGGCACCCCTAGGCTTAGCCTAAGTCTAGGGCTCCCCTAGCCTTAGCCTAGTGCTCCCCTAACCTTAGGCTAGGGCACCTCTAGGCTTAGGCTAAGTCAAGGGCTCCCCTAGCCTTACGTTAGGGCTCCCCTAGCCTTAGTCTAGGGCACCCCTAGGCTTAGGCTATGTCTAGGACTCCCCTAGCCCTAGGCTAGGGCTCCCCTAGCCTTATGCTAGTGGTCCCCTATCTTTAGGCTAGGGCACACCTAGCCTTAGGCTAGGGCTCCACTATCATTAGGCTAGGGCACCCCTAGGCTTAGGCTAAGGCAACGGCTCCCCTAGCCTTATTTTCGGGCACCCCTAGGCTTAGGCTAAGGTAGGGCTCCCCTAGCCTTAGGCTAGGGCTCCCCTAGCCTTAGGCTAAGGCACTTTTAGGCTTAGGCTAAGGCTAGGGCTCCCCTAGCCTTAAGGTAGGGCACCCCTAGGCTTAGGGTAAGGCTAGGGCTCCCCTCGCCTTAGGCTAGGGCACTCCTAGGCTTAGTCTAGCGCTCCCCTAGCGTTAGGTAAGGGCACCCCTAGGCTTAGGCTAGGGCTCCCCGAGCCTTAGGCTAGGGCTCCCCGAACCTTAGGGTATGGCTCCCCTAATCTTATGCTAGTGTTCCCCTAACCTTAGGCTAGGGCCCCCCTAGGGTTAGGCTAAGGCTAGGGCTCCCTAGCCTTAGGTTAGGCCTCCTCTAGCCTTACCCTAGGGCACCCCTAGGCTTAGGCTAAGGCTAGGGCTCCCCTAGAATTAGGCGAGGGCACCCCTAGGCTTAGGCTAAATCTAGGGCTCCGCTAGCCTTAGGCTAGGGCTCCCCTAGGCTTAGGCTAAGGCTAGGGCTCCCTAGCCTTAGGTTAGGCCTCCTCTAGCCTTAGGCCTGGGCACCCCTAGGCTTAGGCTAAGGCTAGGGCTCCCCTAGAATTAGGCGAGGGCACCCCTAGGCTTAGGCTAAGGCTAGGGCTCCCTAGCCTTATGTTAGGCCTCCTCTAGCCTTAGGCTAGGGCACCCCTAGGCTTAGGCTAATGCTAGGGCTCCCCTAGAATTAGGCGAGGGCACCCCTAGGCTTAGGCTAAATCTAGGGCTCCGCTAGCCTTAGGCTAGGGCTCCCCTAGGCTTAGGCTAAGGCTAGGGCTCCCTAGCCTTAGGTTAGGCCTCCTCTAGCCTTAGGCTAGGGCACCCCTAGGCTTAGGCTAAAGCTAGAGCTCCCCTAGCCTTAGGCCAGTGCTCCCGTAGCTTTAGGCTAGGGCTTTTCTACCCTTAGGTTAGGGCACCCCTAGGCTTTGGCTAAGGCTAGCGTTCCCCTAGCCTTAGGCTAGGGCACTTTTAGGCTTAGGCTAAGGCTAGGGCTCCCCTA
Organism: Tenrec ecaudatus; assembly: GCF_050624435.1. NCBI lineage: Eukaryota > Metazoa > Chordata > Mammalia > Afrosoricida > Tenrecidae > Tenrec > Tenrec ecaudatus. The sequence continues at coordinate 64,584 of NW_027458606.1, read as the reverse complement.
GCCTTAGGTTAGGGCACCCCAAGGCTTAGCCTAAGTCTAGGGCTCCCCTAGCCTTAGGCAAGGGCAGCCCTAGGCTTAGGCTAAGGCTAGGGCTCCCCTAGCCGTAGGTTAGGGTTCCCGTAGCCTTAGGCTAGGGCTCCCCTAGCTTTAGGCTAGGGCACCCCTAGGCTTAGGCTAAGGCTAAGGCTCCCCTAGCCTTAGGTTAGGGCTCCCTAGCCTTAGGCTAGGGCACCCCTAGGGTTAGGGTAAGGCTAGGGCTCCCCTAGACTTAGTCTAGGACTCCCCTAGGCTTAGGCTAAGGCTAGGGCTCCCCGAGCCTTAGGCTACGGCTCCCCGAACCTTAGGCTATGGCTCCCCTAGCCTTAGGCTTGTGTTCCCCTAACCTTAGGCTAGGGCACCCCTAGGCTTAGGCTAAGGCTAGGGCTCCACTAGCCTTAGGCTACTGCTCCCCTAGCCTTAGGCTAGGGCACGCCTAGGCTTAGGCTAAGGCTAGGGCTCCCTTAGCCTTAGGCTAGGGCTCCCTTCGCCTTAGGCTAGGGCACACCTAGGCTTAGGCTAAGTCTAGCGCTCCCCTAGCCTTATGCTAGGGGTCCCCTAACGTTAGGCTAGGGCACACCTAGCCTTAGGCTAGGACACCCCTAGGCTTAGGCTAAGGCTAGGGCTCCCCTAGCCTTAGCCTAGTGCTCCCCTAGCCTTAGGCTAGGGCACCCCTAGGCTTAGGCTAAGTCAAGGACTCCCCTAGCCTTACGTTAGGGCACACCTAGGCTTAGGCTAAGTCTAGGGCTCCCCTAGCCTTAGGCTAGGGCACCCCTAGGCTTAGGCTAAAGCTAGAGCTCCCCTAGCCTTAGGCCAGTGCTCCCGTAGCCTTAGGCTGAGGCTTTTCTACCCTTAGGTTAGGGCAACCCTAGGCTTTGGCTAAGGCTAGCGTTCCCCTAGCCTTAGGCTAGGGCACTTTTAGGCTTAGGCTAAGGCTAGGGCTCCCCTAGCCTTAGGCTAGGGCACCCCAAGGCTTAGCCTAAGTCTAGGGCTCCCCTAGCCTTAGGCAAGGGCACCCATAGGCTTAGGCTAAGGCTAGGGCTCCCCTAGCCGTAGGTTAGGGTTCGCCTAGCCTTAGGCTAGGGCTCCCCTAGCCTTAAGCTAGGGCACCCCTAGGCTTAGGCTAAGGCTAAGGCTCCCCTAGCCTTAGGTTCGGGCTCCCTAGCCTTAGACTAGGGCACCCCAAGGGTAAGCCTAAGGCTTGGGATCCCCTAGCCTTAGGCTAGGGATCCCCTAGGCTTAGGCTAAGGCTAGGGCTCCCCGAGCCTTAGGCTAGGGCTCCCCTAGCCTTAGGCTAGGGCACCCCTAGGCTTAGGCTAAGACTAGGGATCCCGGAGCCTTAGGCTAGGGCTCCCCGAACCTTAGGCTATGGATCACCTAGCCTTAGGCTAATGTTTCCCTAACCTTAGGCTAGGGCACCCCTAGGCTTAGTCTAAGGATAGGGCTCCCCTAGCCTTAGGCTAGTGCTCCCCTAGCCTCAGGCTAGGGCACCCCTATGCTTAGCCTAAGGCTAGGGCTCCCTTAGCCTTAGGCTAGGGCACCCCTAGCGTTAGGCTAGGGCACACCTAGGCTTAGGCTAAGGCTAGGGCTCCCCTAGACTTAGGCTAGGGCACCCCTAGGCTTAGCCTAAGGCTAGGGCACCCTAGACTTAGTTTAGGGCTCCCCTATCCTTAGGCTAGGGCACCCCTAGGCTTAGGCTAAGGCTAGGGTACCCCTAGCCTTAGGTTAGGGCTCCCCTAGCCTTGGGCTAGGGCACCCCTAGGCTTAGGCAAAGGCTAGGGCTCCCCTAGCCTTAGGTTGGGGCACCCCTAGGCTTAGGCTAAGGCTAGCGCTCCCCTAGCCTTATGCTAGGGCACCTATAGGCTTAGGCTAAGGCCAGGGCTCCCCTAGCCTTAGGCTAGGGCACCCCTATGCTTAGGCTAAGTCTAGGGCTCCCCTAGCCTTTGGCTCGGGCCCCCGTAGGCTTAGGCTAAGGCTAGGGCTCCCCTAGCCTTAGCCTAGGGCTCCCCTAGCCTTAGCCTAGGGCTCCCCTAGCCTTAGGCTAGGGCTCCCCTAGCCTTAGGCTAGGGCTCCCCTAGGCTTAGGCTAAGGCTAGGGCTCCCTAGCCTTAGGTTAGGCCTCCCCTAGCCTTAGGCTAGGGCACCCCTAGGCTTAGGCTAAGGCTAGGGCTCCCCTAGCCTTGGGCTAGGGCACCCCTAAGCTTAGGTTAAGGCTAGGGCTCCCCTAGCCTTAGGCTAGGGCTCCACTAGCCTTAGGCTAGGACTCCCCTAGCCTTAGGCTAGGGCACCTATAGGCTTAGGCTAAGGCTAGTGCTCCCCTAGAATTAGGCTAGGGCACACCTAGGCTTAGGCTAAATCTGGGGCTCCGCTAGCCTTAGCCTAGGGCTCCCCTAGCCTTAGGTAGGGCACCCCTAGGCTTAGGCTAAGACTAGCGCTCCCCTAGCCTTAGGCTAAGGCACTTTTAGGCTTAGGCTAAGGCTAGGGCTCCCCTAGCCTTAAGCTAGGGCACCCCTAGGCTTAGGCTAATGCTAGGGCTCCCCTCGCCTTAGGCTAGGGCACTCCTAGGCTTTGGCTAGCGCTCCACTAGCGTTAGGTAAGGGCACCCCTAGGCTTAGGCTAAGGCTCCCCGAGCCTTAGGCTAGGGCTCCCTGAACCTTAGGCTATGGCTCCCCTAACCTTAGGCTAGTGTTCCCCTAACCTTAGGCTAGAGCACCCCTAGGGTTAGGCTAAGGCTAGGGCTCCCCTAGCCTTAGGCTAGGGCTCCCCTAGCCTTAGGCTAGGGCTCCCCTAGCCTTAGGCTAGGGAACCCATAGGCTTAGGCTAAGGCTAGTGTTCCCCTAGCCTTATGCTAGGGCTCCCCTAGGCTTAGGCTAAGGCTAGGGCTCCCCTAGCCTTAGGCTAAGGCTCCCCTAGCCTTAGGCTAGGGCACCCCTAGGCTTAGGCTAAGTCTAGGGCACCCCTAGCCTTAGGCTAGGGCACACCTAGCCTTAGGCTAGGGAACCCCTAGGCTTAGGCTAAGACTAGGGCTCTCCTAGCCTTAGGTTAGGGCTCCCCTAGCGTTAGGCTAGGGCACCCCTAGGCATAGGCTAAGCCTAGGACTCCCCTAGCCTTAGGCTAGGGCTCCCCTAGCCTTATGCTAGTGCTCCCATAGAATTAGACTAGGGCACACCTAGGCTTAGGCTAAATCTAGGGCTCCGCTAGCCTTAGCCTAGGGCTCCCCTAGCCTTAGGTAGGGCACCCCTAGGCTTAGGCTAAGGCTAGCGCTCCCCTAGCCTTAGGCTAAGGCACTTTTAGGCTTAGGCTAAGGCTAGGGCTCCCCTAGCCTTAAGCTAGGGCATCCCTAGGCTTAGGCTAAGGCTAGGGCTCCCCTCGCCTTAGGCTAGGGCACTCCTAGGCTTAGGCTAGCGCTCCACTAGCGTTAGGTAAGTGCACCCCTAGTCTTAGGCTAAGGCTCCCCGAGCCTTAGGCTAGGGCTCCTCGAACCTTAGGCTATGGCTCCCCTAACCTTAGGCTAGTGTTCCCCTAACCTTAGGCTAGGGCACCCCTAGGCTTAGGCTAAGGTTAGGGCTCCGCTAGCCTTAGGCTAGGGCTCCCCTAGCCTTAGGCTAGGGCACCCATAGGCTTAGGCTAAGGCTAGTGCTCCCCTAGCCTTAGGCTAGGGCTCCCCTAGGCTTAGGGTAAGGCTAGGGCTCCCCTAGCCTTAGGCTAGGGCTCCCCTAGCCTTAGGCTAAGGCTCCCCTAGCCTTAGGCTAGGGCACCCCTAGGCTTAGGCTAAGGCTAGTGCTCCCCTAGCCTTAGGCTAGGGCTCCCCTAGGTTTAGGCTAAGGCTAGGGCTCCCCGAGCCTTAGGCTAGGGCTACCCGAAACTTAGGCTATGGTTACCCTAGGCTTAGGCTAAGGCTAGGGCTCCCTAGCCTTAGGTTAGGGCTCCCCTAGCTTTAGGCTAGGGCACCCCTAGGCTTAGGCTAGGGCACACCTAGTCTTAGGCTAAGTCTAGGGCTCCCCTAGCCTTAGGCTAGGGCACACCTAGCCTTAGGCTAGGGAACCCCTAGGCTTAGGCTAAGACTAGGGCTCTCCTAGCCTTAGGTTAGGGCTCCGCTAGCCTTAGGCTAGGGCACCCCTAGGCATAGGCTAAGCCTAGGACTCCCCTAGCCTTAGGCTAGGGCTCCCCTAGCCTTATGCTAGGGCTCCCCTAACCTTAGGCTAGGGCACACCTAGCCTTATGCAAGGGGTCCCCTAGCCTTAGGCTAAGGCTCCCCTAGCCTTAGGCTAGGGATTCCCTAGCTTTAGGCTAGGGCACCCCTAGGGTTAGGCTAAAGCTAGGGCTCCCCTAGCCTTACGCTAGGGCACCCCAAGGCTTTGGCTAAGGCTAGGGCTCCCCTAGCCTTAGGCTAGGGCACCCCTAGGTTTAGGCTAAGGAGAGGGCTCCCCTAGCCTTAACTAGGGCTCCCCTAGCCTAAGGCTAGTGCTCCCCTAGCCTTAGGCTAGTGCTCCCCTTGCCTTAGGCTAGGGCACCCCTAGCCTTAAGCTAGGGCTCCGCTAGACTTAGGCTAGGGCACTCCTAGGCTTAGGCTAGCGCTCCCCAAGCGTTAGGTAAGGGCACCCCTAGGCTTAGGCTAGGGCTCCCCGAGCCTTAGGCTAGGGCTCCCCGAACCTTAGGCTATGGCTCCCCTAGCCTTAGGCTAGTGTTCCCCTAACCTTAGGCTAGGGCACCCCTAGGCTTAGGCTAAGGTTAGGGCTCCCCTAGGCATAGGCTAGTGCTCCCCTAGCCTTAGGCTAGGGCACCCCTAGGCTTAGGCTAAGGCTAGGGCTCCCCTAGCCTTAGGCTAGGGCTCCCCTAGCCTTGGGCTAGGGCTCCCCTAGCCTTAGGCTAGGGCACCTCTAGGCTTAGGCTAAGGCTAGGGCTCCCCTAGCCTTAGGCTAGGGGTCACCTAGCCTTAGGCTAGGGCACTCCAAGGCTTAGGTTAAGGCAATGGCTCCCCTAGCCTTAGGCTAGGGAAACCCTAGACTTAGGCTAGGGCTCCCCTAGCCTTAGGTTAGGGCACCCCTAGGCTTAGGCTAAGGCTAGGGCTCGCCTAGCCTTAGGCTAAGGCTCCATAGCCTTATGTTAGGGCACCCCTTGGCTTAGGCTAAGGCTAAGGCTCCCCTAGCGTTAGGTTAGGGCACCCCTAGGCTTAGGCTAAGGCTAGCACTCCCCTAAGCTTAGGCTAAGGCTAGGGCTCCCTAGCCTTAGGTTAGGGCTCCCCTAGCCTTAGGCTAGGGCACCCCTAGGCTTAGGCTAAGGCTAGGGCTCCCCTAGCCGTAGGTTAGGGTCCCCTAGCCTTAGGCTAGGGCACCCCTAGGTTTAGGCTAAGTCTAGGACTACCCTAGCCTTAGGCTAGGGCTCCCCTAGCCTTATGATAGGGCTCCCCTAGCCTTGGTCTAGGGCTCCCCTAGCCTTAGGCGATGGCACCCCTAGGCTTAGGCTAAGGCTAGGGCTCCCCTAGCCTTAGACTAGGGAAACCCTAGCCTTAGGCTAGGGTTCCCCTACTCTTAGGTTAGGGCACCCCGAGGCTTAGGTTAAGGTTAGGGCTCCCCTAGCCGTAGGTTAGGGTCCCCTAGCCTTAGGCTAGGGCTCCCCTAGCCTTAGGTTAGGGCACCCCTAGGCTTAGGCTAAGGCCAGCGCTCCCCTAGCCTTAGTCTAGGGCAATTTTAGGCTTAGGCTAAGGCTAGGGTTCCCCTAACCTTAGGCTAGGGCACCGCTAGGCTTAGGCTAAGGCTAGGGCTCCCCTAGCCTTAGGGTAGGGCTCCACTAGCCTTACGTTAGGGCACCCCTAGGCTTAGGCCAATGCTAGGGATCCCCTAGCCTTCGGCTTGGGCACCCCTAGGCTTAGGCTAAGGCTAGGGCTCCCCTAGGCTTAGGCTAAGGCTAGGGCTCCCTAGCCTTAGGTTAGGGCTCCCCTACCCTTAGGCTAGGGTCCACCTAGGCTTAGGCTAAGGCTATGGCTCCCCTATCCTTAGGCTAGGTCACCCCTAGGCTTAGGCTAGGGCTCCCCCAAGCCTTAGACTCGGGTTCCCCTAGCCTTAGGCTGGTGCTCCCCTAGCCTTAGGCTCGGGCACCCCTAGCCTTTTGCTAGGGCAACCCTAGGCTTAGGCTAGGGTTCCCCTAGCCAAAGACTCGGGCTCCCCTAGCCTTAGGCTCGTGCTCCCCTAGCCGTGGGCTCGGGCACACCTAACCTTAGGCTAGGGCTCCACTAGCCTTAGGCTAGGGCTCCTGAGTTACGCTAGGGCTCCCCTAGCCTTAGGCCAGAGCACCCCTAGGCTTAGGCCAAGGCTCCCCTAGCCTTAGGCTCATGCTCCCCTAGCCGTGTGCTGGGGCACACCTAGCCTTAGGCTAGGGCTCCCCTAGACTTAGGCAAGGGCTCCCCTAGCGTTACGCTAGGGCTCCCCTAGCCTTAGACCAGGGCACCACTAGGCTTAGGCCAGGGCTCCTCTAGCCTTAGGCTAGGGCTCCCCTAGCCTTAGGCTAGAGCACCCCTAGGCTTAGGCTAAGGCTAGGGCTCACCTAGCCTTAGGCTATGGCTCTCCTAACCTTAGGCTAGGGCTCCCCTTGGCTTAGGCTAGGGCTACCCTAACCTTAGGCTAGGGTTCCCCTAGACTTAGGCAAGGGCACCCATAGGCTTAGGTTAGGGCTTCTCTAGACTTAAGCTAGGGCTCCCCTAGCGTTACGCTAGGGCTCCCCTAGCCTTGGGCCAGGGCAGCCCTAGGCTTAGTCCAGGGCTCCCCTAGCCTTAGGCTAGGGCAACCCTAGGCTTAGGCTAAGGCTAGGGCTCCCCTAGCCTTCGGGTAGGGCTCCACTAGCCTTACGTTAGGGCACCCCTAGGCTTAGGCCAATGCTAGGATCCCCTAGCCTTAGGCTAGGGCACCTTTAGGCTTAGGCTAAGGCTAGGGCTCCCCTAGGCTTAGGCTAAGGCTAGGGCTCCCTAGCCTTAGGTTAGGGCACCCCAAGGCTTTGGCTAAAGCTATGGCTCCCCTAGCCTTAGGCTAGGGCACCCCTAGGCTTAGGCTAAGGCTAGGGCTCCCCTAGCCTTAGGCTAGTGCTCCCCTAGCCTTCGGCTAGGGCACCCCTAGCCTTAAGCTAGGGCTCCCCTAGTCTTAGGCTAGGGCACTCCTAGGCTTAGGCTAGCGCTCCCCTAGCCTTAGGTAAGGGCACCCCTAGGCTTAGGCTAGGGATCCACGAGCCTTAGACTACGGCTCCCCAAACCTTAGGCTATGGCTCCCCAGCCTTAGGCTAGTGTTCCCCTAAACTTAGGCTGGGGCACCCCTAGGCTTAGGCTAAGGCTAGGGCTCCCCTAGCCTAAGGCTAGTGCACCCCTAGCCTTAGGCTAGGGCATCCCTAGGCTTAGGCTAAGGCTAGGGCTCCCTAAGCTTAGGCAAGGCCTCACCTAGCCTTAGGATAGGGCTCCCCTAGCCTTGGGCTAGGGCTCCCCTAGCCTTAGGCGAGGGCACCCCTAGGCTTAGGCTAAGGCTAGGGCTCCCGTAGCCTTAGGCTAGGGCTCCCCTAGCCTTAGGGTAGGGCACCCCTAGGCTTAGGTTAGGGCTCCCCTAGCATTAGGCTAGGGCATTTTTAGGCTTAGGCTAAGGCTAGAGCTCCCCTAGCCTGAGTTTCGGGCACCCCTAGGCTTAGGCTAAGGCTAGTGCTCCCCTAGCCTTAGGTTAGAGCTCCAGTAGCCTTAGGCTAGGGCTTTTCTAGCCTTAGGTTCGGGAACCCCTTTACTTAGCCTAAGGCTAGCGCTGCCCTAGCCTTAGGCTAGGGCACTTTTAGGCTTAGGCTAAGGCTAGGGCTCCCCTAGCCTTAGACCAGGGCACCCCTAGGCTTAGGCCAGGGCTCCCCTAGCCTTAGGCTAGGGCACCCCTACCATTAGGCTAGGGCACCCCTAGGCTTAGCCTAAGGCTAGGGCTTCCCTAGCCTTAGGCTAAGGCTCTCCTAGCATTGGACTAGGGCACCCCTAGGCTTAGGCTAGGTCTACCCTAGCCTGAGGCTAGGGCTCCCCTAGCCTTAGGCTAGGGCACCCCTAGGCTTAGGTTAGGGCTCCCCTAGCCTTAAGCTAGGGCTCCCCTAGCGTTACGCTAGGGCTCCCCTAGCCTTAGGCCAGGGCTTCCCTTGGCTTAGTCCAGGTCTCCCCTAGCCTTAGGCTAGGGCTCCCCTAGCCTTAGGCTAGGGCTCCCCTATCATTAGGCTAGGGCTCCCCTAGCCTTAGGCTAGGGCACCCCTAGGCTTAGGCTAAGGCTAGGGCTCCCCTAGCCTTAGGCTAGGGCTCCCCTAGCCTTAGTCTAGGGCACCCCTGGGCTTAGGGTAAGGCTAGGGCTCCACTAGCCTTAGAGTAGGGCTCCCCTAGCCTTAGGCTAGGGCACGACTAGGCTTAGGCTAAGGCTAGGGCTCCCCTAGCCTTAGGCTATGGCTCCCCTAGGCTTAGGCTAAGGCTAGGGCCCCTGAGCCTTAGGCTCTGGCTCCCCTAGCCTTACTTTAGGACGCCCGTAGGCTTAGGCCAAGGCTAGGGATCCCCTAGCCTTATGCTAGGGCACCTTTAGGCTTAGGCTAAGTCTAATGCTCCCCTAGCCTTAGGCTAGGGCACCCCTAAGCTTAGGCTAAGGCTAGGGCTCCCCTAGCCTTAGGCTAAGGCTCCCCTAGCCTTAGGTTAAGGCTCCCCTCGCCTTAGGCTAGGGCTCCCCTAGCCTTAGGCTAGGGCTCCCCTAGGCTTAGGCTAGGGCTCCCCTAGCCTTAGGATAAGGCTAGGGCTCCCTAGCCTTAGGTTAGTGCTCCCCTAGCCTTAGGCTAGGGCACCCCTAGGTTTAGGCTAAGGCTAGGGCTCCCCTAGCCTTAGGCTAGGGCTTCTCTAGCCTTAGGTTAGGGCACCCCTAGGCTTAGGCTAAGGCTAGCGCTCCCCTAGCCTTAGGCTAGGGTACTTTTAGGCTTAGGCTAAGGCTAGGGCTCCCCTAGCCTTAGGCTAGGGCACCCCTAGGCTTAGGCTAAGGCTAGGGCTCCCCGAGCCTTAGGCTAGGGCTACCCGAAACTTAGGCTATGGTTACCCAAGGCTTAGGCTAAGGCTAGGGCTCCCTAGCCTTAGGTTAGGGCTCCCCTAGCTTTAGGCTAGGGCACCCCTAGGCTTAGGCTAGGGCACTTATAGTCTTAGGCTAAGGCTAAGGCTAGGGCTCCCATAGCCTTAGGCTAGGGCACACCTAGCCTTAGGCTAGGGAACCCCTAGGCTTAGGCTAAGACTAGGGCTCTCCTAGCCTTAGGTTAGGGCTCCCCTAGCCTAAGGCTAGGGCACCCCTAGACTTAGGCTAAGCCTAGGACTTCCCTATCCTTAGGCTAGGGCTCCCCTAGCCTTATGCTAGGGCTCCCCTAACCTTAGGCCAGGGCACACCTAGCCTTATGCAAGGGGTCCCCTAGCCTTAGGCTAAGGCTCCCCTAGCCTTAGGCTAGGGATTCCCTAGCTTTAGGCTACGGCACCCCTAGGGTTAGGCTAAGGCTAGGGCTCCCCCAGCCTGACGCTAGGGCACCCCAAGGCTTTGGCTAAGTCTAGGGCTCCCCTAGCCTTAGGCTAGGGCACCCCTAGGTTTAGGCTAAGGAGAGGGCTCCCCTAGCCTTAACTAGGGCTCCCCTAACCTAAGGCTAGTGCTCCCCTAGCCTTAGGCTAGGGCACCCCTAGCCTTAAGCTAGGGCTCCCCTAGCCTAAGATCAGGGCACCACTAGGCTTAGGCCAGGGCACTCCTAGCCTTAGGCTAAGGCTCTCCTAACCTTAGGCTAGGGCACCCCTTGGCTTAGGCTAGGGCTACCCTAACCTTAGGCTAGGGCTCCCCTAGCCTTAGGCAAGGGCACCCATAGGCTTAGGTTAGAGCTTCTCTAGACTTAAGCTAGGGCTCCCCTAGCGTTACGCTAGGGCTCCCCGAGCCTTAGGCCAGGGCAGCCCTAGGCTTAGTCCAGGGCTCCCCTAGCCTTAGGCTATGGCTCCCCTAGAATTAGGCTAGGGCTCCCCTAGCCTTAGGCTAGGACACCTCTGGGCTTAGGCTAAGGCTAGGGCTCCCCTAGCCTTAGGGTAGGGCTCCACTAGCCTTATGTTAGGGCACACCTAGGCTTAGGCCAATGCTAGGGATCCCCTAGCCTTAGGCTAGGGCACCTTTAGGCTTAGGCTAAGGCTAGGGCTCCCCTAGGCTTAGGCTAAGGCTAGGGCTCCCTAGCCTTAGGTTAGGGCTCCCCTACCCTTAGGCTAGGGCCCACCTAGGCTTAGGCTAAGGGTAAGCTCCCCTAGCCTTAGGCTAGGGCTCCCCTAGCCTTAGGCTAGGGCACCCCTTGGCTTATGGTAAGGCTAGGGCTCCCCTAGCCTTAGCCTAGTGCTCCCCTAGCCTTAGTCTAGGGCACCCCTAGGCTTAGGCTAAGTCTAGGACTCCCCTAGCCCTAGGCTAGGGCTCCCCTAGCCTTATGCTAGTGGTCCCCTATCTTTAGGCTAGGGCACACCTAGCCTTAGGCTAGGGCTCCCCTAGCCTTAGGCTAAGGCACTTTTAGGCTTAGGCTAAGGCTAGGGCTCCCCTAGACTTAGGCTAGTGCACACCTAGGCTTAGGCTAAGGCTAGGGCTCCCCTAGCCTTAGCCTAGTGCTCCCCTAGCCTTAGGCTAGGGCACCCCTAGGCTTAGGCTAAGGCAACGGCTCCCCTAGCCATATTTTCGGGCACTCCTAGGCTTAGGCTAAGGCTAGCGCTCCCCTAGCCTTAGGCTAGGGCATCCCTAGGCATAGGCTAAGTCTAGGGCTCCCCTAGCCTTAGGCCAGGGCTCCCCTAGCCTTAGGTAGGGCTTTTCTACCCTTAGGTTAGGGCACCCCTAGGCTTAGGCTAAGGCTAACGCTCCCCTAGCCTTAGGCTAGGGCTCCCATACCCTTAGGCTAGGGCTCCCTAACCCTTAAGCTAGGGCTCCCCTAGCCTTAGGCAAGGGCACCCCTAGGCTTAGGCTAAGGCTAGGGCTCCCGGAGCCTTAGGCTAGGGCTCCCCGAACCTTAGGCTATGGCTCCCCTAGCCTTAGGCTATTGCTCCCCTAGCCTTAGGCTAGGGCACCTCTAGGCATAGCCTAAGGCTAGGGCACACCGATACGTAGTTTAGGGCTCCCCTAGCCTTAGGCTAGGGCACCCCTAGGCTTAGGCTAAGGCTAGGGCTCCCCTAGCCTTGGGCTAGGGCACCCCTAGGCATAGGCTAAGGCTAGGGCTCCCCTAGCCTTAGGCTAGGGCTCCCCTAGCCTTAGGCTAAGGCACTTTTAGGCTTAGGCTAAGGCTAGGGCTCCCCTAGCCTTAAGCTAGGGCACCCCTAGGCTTTGGCTAAGGCTAGGGCTCCCCTCGCCTTAGGCTAGGGCACTCCTAGGCTTAGGCTAGTGTTCCCCTAGCGTTAGGTAAGGGCACCCCTAGGCTTAGGCTACGGCTCCCCGAGCCTTAGGCTAGGGCTCCCCGAACCTTAGGCTATGGCTCCCCTAATCTTAGGCTAGTGTTCCCCTAACCTTAGGTTAGGGCACCCCGAGGGTTAGGCTAAGGCGAGGGCTCCGCTAGCCTTAGGCTAGGGCTCCCCTAGCCTTAGGCTAGGGCACCTATAGGTTTAGGCTAAGGCTAGTGCTCCCCTAGAATTAGGCTAGGGCACACCTAGGCTTAGGCTAAATCTAGGGCTCCCCTAGCCTTAGCCTAGGGCTCCCCTAGCCTTAGGTAGGGCACCCCTAGGCTTAGGCTAAGGCTAGCGCTCCCCTAGCCTTAGGCTAAGGCACTTTTAGGCTTAGGCTATGGCTAGGGCTCCCCTAGCCTTAAGCTAGGGCACCCCTAGGCTTAGGCTAAGGCTAGGGCTCCCCTCGCCTTAGGCTAGGGCACTCCTAGGCTTAGGCTAGCGCTCCACTAGCGTTAGGTAAGGGCACCCCTAGGCTTAGGGTAAGGCTCCCCGAACCTTAGGCTAGGGCTCCCCGAACCTTAGGCTATGGCTCCCCTAACCTTAGGCTAGTGTTCCCCTAACCTTAGGCTAGGGCACCCCTAGGCTTAGGCTAAGGTTAGGGCTCCGCTAGCCTTAGGATAGGGCTCCCCTAGCCTTAGGCTAGGGCCCCCCTAAGCTTAGGCTAAGGCTAGTGCTCCCCTAGCCTTAGGCTAGGGCTCCCCTAGGTTTAGGGTAAGGCTAGGGCTCCCCTAGCCTTAGGCTAGGGCTCCCCTAGCCTTAGGCTAGGGCACCCCTAGGCTTCGGCTAAGGCTAGTGCTCCCCTAGCCTTAGGCTAGGGCTCCCCTAGGTTTAGGCTAAGGCTAGGGCTCCCCGAGCCTTAGGCTAGGGCTACCCGAACCTTAGGCTATGGTTACCCTAGGCTTAGGCTAAGGCTAGGGCTCCCTAGCCTTAGGTTAGGGCTCCCCTAGCTTTAGGCTAGGGCACCCCTAGGCTTAGGCTAGGGCACTTTTAGGCTTAGGCTAAGGCTAAGGCTAGGGCTCCCCTAGCCTTAGGTGAGGGCACCCCTAGGCTTAGGCTAAGGCTAGCGCTCCCCTAGCCTTATGCTAGGGCATTTTTAGGCTTAGGCTAAGGCTAGGGCTCCCCTAGCCTGAGTTTCGGGCACCCCTAGGCTTAGGCTAAGGCTAGTGCTCCCCTAGCCTTAGGTTAGAGCTCCAGTAGCCTTAGGCTAGGGCTTTTCTAGCCTTAGGTTAGGGAACCCCTTTACTTAGCCTAAGGCTAGTGCTCCCCTAGCCTTAGGCTAGGGCACTTTTAGGCTTAGGCTAAGGCTAGGGCTCCCCTAGCCTTAGACCAGGGCACCCCTAGGCTTAGGCCAGGGCTCCCCTAGCCTTAGGCTTGGGCACCCCTACCATTAGGCTAGGGCACCACTAGGCTTAGCCTAAGGCAAGGGCTCCCCTAGCCTTAGGCTAAGGCTCTCCTAGCCTTAGTCTAGGGCACCCCTAGGCTTAGGTTAGGGCTCCCCTAGCCTTAAGCTAGGGCTGCCCTAGCGTTACGCTAGGGCTCCCCTAGCCTTAGGCCATGGCTTCCCTTGGCTTAGTCCAGGTCTCCCCTAGCCTTAGGCTAGGGCTCCCCTAGCCTTAGGCTAGGGCTCCCCTAGCATTAGGCTAGGGTCCTCTAGCCTTAGGCTAGGGCACCCCTAAGCTTAGGCTAAGGCTAGGGCTCCCCTAGCCTTAGGCTAGGGCTCCCCTAGCCTTAGTCTAGGGCACCCCTGGGCTTAGGGTAAGGCTAGGGCTCCCCTAGCCTTAGAGTAGGGCTCCCCTAGCCTTAGGCTAGGGCACGACTAGGCTTAGGCTAAGGCTAGGGCTCCCCTAGCCTTAGGCTAGGGCTCCCCTAGGCTTAGGCTAAGGCTAGGGCCCCCGAGCCTTAGGCTCTGGCTCCCCTAGCCTTACTTTAGGACATCCGTAGGCTTAGGCCAAGGCTAGGGATCCCCTAGCCTTATGCTAGGGCACCTTTAGGCTTAGGCTAAGGCTAGGGGTCCCCTAGCCTTAGACTAGGGCACCCCTAGGCTTAGGCTAAGTCTAATGCTCCCCTAGCCTTAGGCTAGGGCACCCCTAAGCTTAGGCTAAGGCAAGGGCTCCCCTAGCCTTAGGCTAAGGCTCCCCTAGCCTTAGGTTAAGGTTCCCCTCGCCTTAGGCTAGGGCTCCCCTAGGCTTAGGCTAGGGCTCCCCTAGCCTTAGGCTAAGGCTAGGGCTCCCTAGCCTTAGGTTAGTGCTCCCCTAGCATTAGGCTAGGGCACCCCTAGGTTTAGGCTAAGGCTAGGGCTCCCCTAGCCTTAGGCTAGTGCTCCCCTAGCCTTAGGTTAGGGCACCCCTAGGCTTAGGCTAAGGCTAGCGCTCCCCTAGCCTTAGGCTAGGGCACTTTTAGGCTAAGGCTAAGGCTAAGGCTAGGGCTCCCCTAGCCTTAGGCTAGGGCTCCCCTAGCCTTAGGCTAGGGCTCCCCTAGCCTTAGGCTAGGGCTCCCCTAGCCTTAGGCTAGGGCTCCCCTAGCTTTAGGCTAAGGCTAGGGCTCCCTAGCCTTAGGTTAGTGCTCCCCTAGCCTTAGGCTAGGGCACCCCTAGGCTTAGGCTAAGGCTAGGGCTCCCCTAGCCTTAGGCTAGGGCTCCCCTAGCCTTAGGCTAGGGCACCCCTAGGCTTAGGCTAAGGCTAGTGCTCCCCTAGCCTTAGGCTAGGGCTCCCCTAGGCTTAGGCTAAGGCTAGGGCTCCCCGAGCCTTAGGCTAGGGCTACACGAAACTTAGGCTATGGTTACCCTAGGCTTAGGCTAAGGCTAGGGCTCCCTAGCCTTAGGTTAGGGCTCCCCTAGCTTTAGGCTAGGGCACCCCTAGGCTTAGGCTAGGGCACTTTTAGGCTTAGGCTAAGGCTAAGGCTAGGGCTCCCATAGCCTTAGGCTAGGGCACACCTAGCCTTAGGCTAGGGAACCCCTAGGCTTAGGCTAAGACTAGGGCTCTCCTAGCCTTAGGTTAGGGCTCCCCTAACCTTAGGCTAGGGCACACCTAGCCTTATGCAAGGGGTCCCCTAGCCTTAGGCTAAGGCTCCCCTAGCCTTAGGCTAGGGATTCCCTAGCTTTAGGCTAGGGCACCCCTAGTGTTAGGCTAAAGCTAGGGCTCCCCTAGCCTTACGCTAGGGCACCCCAAGGCTTTGGCTAAGGCTAGGGCTCCCCTAGCCTTAGGCTAGGGCACCCCTAGGTTTAGGCTAAGGAGAGGGCTCCCCTAGCCTTAACTAGGGCTCCCCTAGCCTAAGGCTAGTGCTCCCCTACCCTTAGGCTAGTGCTCCCCTTGCCTTAGGCTAGGGCACCCCTAGCCTTAAGCTAGGGCTCCGCTAGACTTAGGCTAGGGCACTCCTAGGCTTAGGCTAGCGCTCCCCAAGCGTTAGGTAAGGGCACCCCTAGGCTTAGGCTAGGGCTCCCCGAGCCTTAGGCTAGGGCTCCCCGAACCTTAGGCTATGGCTCCCCTAGCCTTAGGCTAGTGTTCCCCTAACCTTAGGCTAGGGCACCCCTAGGCTTAGGCTAAGGTTAGGGCTCCCCTAGGCATAGGCTAGTGCTCCCCTAGCCTTAGGCTAGGGCACCCCTAGGCTTAGGCTAAGGCTAGGGCTCCCCTAGCCTTACGCTAGGGCTCCCCTAGCCTTGGGCTAGGGCTCCACTAGCCTTAGGCTAGGGCACCTCTAGGCTTAGGCTAAGGCTAGGGCTCCCCTAGCCTTAGGCTAGGGGTCACCTAGCCTTAGGCTAGGGCACTCCAAGGCTTAGGTTAAGGCAATGGCTCCCCTAGCCTTAGGCTAGGGAAACCCTAGACTTAGGCTAGGGCTCCCCTAGCCTTAGGTTAGGGCACCCCTAGGCTTAGGCTAAGGCTAGGGCTCCCCTAGCCTTAGGCTAAGGCTCCATAGCCTTATGTTAGGGCACCCCTTGGCTTAGGCTAAGGCTAAGGCTCCCCTAGCGTTAGGTTAGGGCACCCCTAGGCTTAGGCTAAGGCTAGCACTCCCCTAAGCTTAGGCTAAGGCTAGGGCTCCCTAGCCTTAGATTAGGGCTCCCCTAGCCTTAGGCTAGGGCACCCCTAGGCTTAGGCTAAGGCTAGGGCTCCCTAGCCTTAGGTTAGGGTCCCCTAGCCTTAGGCAAGGGCACCCCTAGGTTTAGGCTAAGTCTAGGACTACCCTAGCCTTAGGCTAGGGCTCCCCTAGCCTTATGATAGGGCTCCCCTAGCCTTGGTCTAGGGCTCCCCTAGCCTTAGGCGATGGCACCCCTAGGCTTAGGCTAAGGCTAGGGCTCCCCTAGCCTTAGACTAGGGAAACCCTAGCCTTAGGCTAGGGTTCCCCTACTCTTAGGTTAGGGCACCCCGAGGCTTAGGTTAAGGTTAGGGCTCCCCTAGCCGTAGGTTAGGGTCCCCTAGCCTTAGGCTAGGGCTCCCCTAGCCTTACGTTAGGGCACCCCTAGGCTTAGGCTAAGGCCAGCGCTCCCCTAGCCTTAGTCTAGGGCAATTTTAGGCTTAGGCTAAGGCTAGGGTTCCCCTAACCTTAGGCTAGGGCACCGCTAGGCTTAGGCTAAGGCTAGGGCTCCCCTAGCCTTAGGGTAGGGCTCCACTAGCCTTACGTTAGGGCACCCCTAGGCTTAGGCCAATGCTAGGGATCCCCTAGCCTTCGGCTTGGGCACCCCTAGGCTTAGGCTAAGGCTAGGGCTCCCCTAGGCTTAGGCTAAGGCTAGGGCTCCCTAGCCTTAGGTTAGGGCTCCGCTACCCTTAGGCTAGGGCCCACCTAGGCTTAGGCTAAGGCTATGGCTCCCCTATCCTTAGGCTAGGTCACCCCTAGGCTTAGGCTAGGGCTCCCCCAAGCCTTAGACTCGGGTTCCCCTAGCCTTAGGCTGGTGCTCCCCTAGCCTTAGGCTCGGGCACCCCTAGCCTTTGGCTAGGGCAACCCTAGGCTTAGGCTAGGGTTCCCCTAGCCAAGGACTCGGGCTCCCCTAGCCTTAGGCTCGTGCTCCCCTAGCCGTGGGCTCGGGCACACCTAACCTTAGGCTAGGGCTCCACTAGCCTTAGGCTAGGGCTCCTGAGTTATGCTAGGGCTCCCCTAGCCTTAGGCCAGAGCACCCCTAGGCTTAGGCCAAGGCTCCCCTAGCCTTAGGCTCATGCTCCCCTAGCCGTGTGCTGGGGCACACCTAGCCTTAGGCTAGGGCTCCCCTAGACTTAGGCAAGGGCTCCCCTAGCGTTACGCTAGGGCTCCCCTAGCCTTAGACCAGGGCACCACTAGGCTTAGGCCAGGGCTCCTCTAGCCTTAGGCTAGGGCTCCCCTAGCCTTAGGCTAGAGCACCCCTAGGCTTAGGCTAAGGCTAGGGCTCACCTAGCCTTAGGCTATGGCTCTCCTAACCTTAGGCTAGGGCACCCCTTGGCTTAGGCTAGGGCTACCCTAACCTTAGGCTAGGGTTCCCCTAGACTTAGGCAAGGGCACCCATAGGCTTAGGTTAGGGCTTCTCTAGACTTAAGCTAGGGCTCCCCTAGCGTTACGCTAGGGCTCCCCTAGCCTTGGGCCAGGGCAGCCCTAGGCTTAGTCCAGGGCTCCCCTAGCCTTAGGCTAGGGCAACCCTAGGCTTAGGCTAAGGCTAGGGCTCCCCTAGCCTTAGGCTATGGCTCCCCTAGAATTAGGCTAGGGCTCCCCTGGCCTTAGGCTATGACACCCCTAGGCTTAGGCTAAGGCTAGGGCTCCCCTAGCCTTCGGGTAGGGCTCCACTAGCCTTACGTTAGGGCACCCCTAGGCTTAGGCCAATGCTAGGATCCCCTAGCCTTAGGCTAGGGCACCTTTAGGCTTAGGCTAAGGCTAGGGCTCCCCTAGGCTTAGGCTAAGGCTAGGGCTCCCTAGCCTTAAGTTAGGGCACCTCAAGGCTTTGGCTAAAGCTATGGCTCCCCTAGCCTTAGGCTAGGGCACCCCTAGGCTTAGGCTAAGGCTAGGGATCCCCTAGCCTTAGGCTAGTGCTCCCCTAGCCTTCGGCTAGGGCACCCCTAGCCTTAAGCTAGGGCTCCCCTAGTCTTAGGCTAGGGCACTCCTAGGCTTAGGCTAGCGCTCCCCTAGCCTTAGGTAAGGGCACCCCTAGGCTTAGGCTAGGGATCCACGAGCCTTAGACTACGGCTCCCCAAACCTTAGGCTATGGCTCCCCAGCCTTAGGCTAGTGTTCCCCTAAACTTAGGCTGGGGCACCCCTAGGCTTAGGCTAAGGCTAGGGCTCCCCTAGCCTAAGGCTAGTGCACCCCTAGCCTTAGGCTAGGGCATCCCTAGGCTTAGGCTAAGGCTAGGGCTCCCTAAGCTTAGGCAAGGCCTCACCTAGCCTTAGGATAGGGCTCCCCTAGCCTTGGGCTAGGGCTCCCCTAGCCTTAGGCGAGGGCACCCCTAGGCTTAGGCTAAGGCTAGGGCTCCCGTAGCCTTAGGCTAGGGCTCCCCTAGCCTTAGGGTAGGGCACCCCTAGGCTTAGGTTAGGGCTCCCCTAGCATTAGGCTAGGGCATTTTTAGGCTTAGGCTAAGGCTAGAGCTCTCCTAGCCTGAGTTTCGGGCACCCCTAGGCTTAGGCTAAGGCTAGTGCTCCCCTAGCCTTAGGTTAGAGCTCCAGTAGCCTTAGGCTAGGGCTTTTCTAGCCTTAGGTTCGGGAACCCCTTTACTTAGCCTAAGGCTAGCGCTGCCCTAGCCTTAGGCTAGGGCACTTTTAGGCTTAGGCTAAGGCTAGGGCTCCCCTAGCCTTAGACCAGGGCACCCCTAGGCTTAGGCCAGGGCTCCCCTAGCCTTAGGCTAGGGCACCCCTACCATTAGGCTAGGGCACCCCTAGGCTTAGCCTAAGGCTAGGGCTTCCCTAGCCTTAGGCTAAGGCTCTCCTAGCATTGGACTAGGGCACCCCTAGGCTTAGGCTAGGGCTACCCTAGCCTGAGGCTAGGGCTCCCCTAGCCTTAGGCTAGGGCACCCCTAGGCTTAGGTTAGGGCTCCCCTAGCCTTAAGCTAGGGCTCCCCTAGCCTTAGGCCAGGGCTTCCCTTGGCTTAGTCCAGGTCTCCCCTAGCCTTAGGCTAGGGCTCCCCTAGCCTTAGGCTAGGGCTCCCCTATCATTAGGCTAGGGCTCCCCTAGCCTTAGGCTAGGGCACCCCTAGGCTTAGGCTAAGGCTAGGGCTCCCCTAGCCTTAGGCTAGGGCTCCCCTAGCCTTAGTCTAGGGCACCCCTGGGCTTAGGGTAAGGCTAGGGCTCCCCTAGCCTTAGAGTAGGGCTCCCCTAGCCTTAGGCAGGGCACGACTAGGCTTAGGCTAAGGCTAGGGCTCCCCTAGCCTTAGGCTATGGCTCCCCTAGGCTTAGGCTAAGGCTAGGGCCCCTGAGCCTTAGGCTCTGGCTCCCCTAGCCTTACTTTAGGACGCCCGTAGGCTTAGGCCAAGGCTAGGGATCCCCTAGCCTTATGCTAGGGCACCTTTAGGCTTAGGCTAAGGCTAGGGGTCCCCTAGCCTTAAGCTAGGGCACCCCTAGGCTTAGGCTAAGTCTAATGCTCCCCTAGCCTTAGGCTAGGGCACCCCTAAGCTTAGGCTAAGGCTAGGGCTCCCCTAGCCTTAGGCTAAGGCTCCCCTAGCCTTAGGTTAAGGCTCCCCTCGCCTTAGGCTAGGGCTCCCCTAGCCTTAGGCTAGGGCTCCCCTAGGCTTAGGCTAGGGCTCCCCTAGCCTTAGGATAAGGCTAGGGCTCCCTAGCCTTAGGTTAGTGCTCCCCTAGCCTTAGGCTAGGGCACCCCTAGGTTTAGGCTAAGCTAGGGCTCCCCTAGCCTTAGGCTAGGGCTTCTCTAGCCTTAGGTTAAGGCACCCCTAGGCTTAGGCTAAGGCTAGCGCTCCCCTAGCCTTAGGCTAGGGTACTTTTAGGCTTAGGCTAAGGCTAGGGCTCCCCTAGCCTTAGGCTAGGGCACCCCTAGGCTTAGGCTAAGGCTAGGGCTCCCCGAGCCTTAGGCTAGGGCTACCCGAAACTTAGGCTATGGTTACCCAAGGCTTAGGCTAAGGCTAGGGCTCCCTAGCCTTAGGTTAGGGCTCCCCTAGCTTTAGGCTAGGGCACCCCTAGGCTTAGGCTAGGGCACTTTTAGTCTTAGGCTAAGGCTAAGGCTAGGGCTCCCATAGCCTTAGGCTAGGGCACACCTAGCCTTAGGCTAGGGATCCCCTAGGCTTAGGCTAAGACTAGGGCTCTCCTAGCCTTATGCTAGGGCTCCCCTAACCTTAGGCCAGGGCACACCTAGCCTTATGCAAGGGGTCCCCTAGCCTTAGGCTAAGGCTCCCCTAGCCTTAGGCTAGGGATTCCCTAGCTTTAGGCTAGGGCACCCCTAGGGTTAGGCTAAGGCTAGGGCTCCCCCAGCCTGACGCTAGGGCACCCCAAGGCTTTGGCTAAGTCTAGGGCTCCCCTAGCCTTAGGCTAGGGCACCCCTAGGTTTAGGCTAAGGAGAGGGCTCCCCTAGCCTTAACTAGGGCTCCCCTAGCCTAAGGCTAGTGCTCCCCTAGCCTTAGGCTAGGGCACCCCTAGCCTTAAGCTAGGGCTCCCCTAGCCTAAGATCAGGGCACCACTAGGCTTAGGCCAGGGCTCTCCTAGCCTTAGGCTAAGGCTCTCCTAACCTTAGGCTAGGGCACCCCTTGGCTTAGGCTAGGGCTACCCTAACCTTAGGCTAGGGCTCCCCTAGCCTTAGGCAAGGGCACCCATAGGCTTAGGTTAGGGCTTCTCTAGACTTAAGCTAGGGCTCCCCTAGCGTTACGCTAGGGCTCCCCTAGCCTTAGGCCAGGGCAGCCCTAGGCTTAGTCCAGGGCTCCCCTAGCCTTAGGCTATGGCTCCCCTAGAATTAGGCTAGGGCTCCCCTAGCCTTAGGCTAGGACACCTCTGGGCTTAGGCTAAGGCTAGGGCTCCCCTAGCCTTACGTTAGGGCACACCTAGGCTAAGGCCAATGCTAGGGATCCCCTAGCCTTAGGCTAGGGCACCTTTAGGCTTAGGCTAAGGCTAGGGCTCCCCTAGGCTTAGGCTAAGGCTAGGGCTCCCCTATCCTTAGGCTAGGTCACCCCTAGGCTTAGGCTAGGGCTCCCCCAAGCCTTAGACTCAGGTTCCCCTAGCCTTAGGCTGGTGCTCCCCTAGCCTTAGGCTCGGGCACCCCTAGCCTTTGGATAGGGCAACCCTAGGCTTAGGCTAGGGTTCCCCTAGCCAAGGACTCGGGCTTCCCTAGCCTTAGGCTCGTGCTCCCCTACCGTGGGCTCGGGCACACCTAGCCTTAGGCTAGGGCTCCACTAGCCTTAGGCTAGGGCTCCTGTGTTATGCTAGGGATCCCCTAGCCTTAGGCCAGAGCACCCCTAGGCTTAGGCCAAGGCTCCCCTAGCCTTAGGCTCGTGCTCCCCTAGCCGTGGGCTGGGGCACACCTAGCCTTAGGCTAGGGCTCCCCTAGACATAGGCAAGGGCTCCCCTAGCGTTACGCTAGGGCTCCCCTAGCCTTAGACCAGGGCACCACTAGGGTTAGGCCAGGGCTCCTCTAGCCTTAGGCTAGGGCTCCCCTAGCCTTAGGCTAGGGCACCCCTAGGCTTCGGCTAAGGCTAGGGCTCCCCTAGCCTTAGGCTAAGGCTCTCCTAACCTTAGGCTAGGGCACCCCTTGGCTTAGGCTAGCGCTACCCTAACCTTAGGCTAGGGCTCCCCTAGACTTAGGCAATGGCACCCATAGGCTTAGGTTAGGGCTTCTCTAGACTTAAGCTAGGGCTCCCCTAGCCTATGGCCAGGGCAGCCCTAGGCTTAGTCCAGGGCTCCCCTAGCCTTAGGCTATGGCAACCGTAGGCTTAGGCTAAGGCTAGGGCTCCCCTAGCCTTAGGTTATGGCTCCCCTAGAATTAGGCTAGGGCTCCCCTAGCCTTAGGCTAGGACACCCCTAGGCTTAGGCTAAGGCTAGGGCTCCCCTAGCCTTAGGGTAGGGCTCCACAAGCCTTACGTTAGGGCACCCCTAGGCTTAGGCCAATGCTAGGGATCCCCTAGACTTAGGCTAGGGCACCTTTAGGCTTAGGCTAAGGCTAGGGCTCCCCTAGGCTTAGGCTAAGGCTAGGGCTCCCTAGCCTTAGGTTAGGGATCCCCTACCCTTAGGCTAGGGCCCACCTAGGCTTAGGCTAAGGGTAAGCTCCCCTAGCCTTAGGCTAGGGCTCCCCTAGCCTTAGGCTAGGGCACCCCTTGGCTTATGGTAAGGCTAGGGCTCCCCTAGCCTTAGCCTAGTGCTCCCCTAGCCTTAGTCTAGGGCACCCCTAGGCTTAGGCTAAGTCTAGGACTCCCCTAGCCCTAGGCTAGGGCTCCCCTAGCCTTATGCTAGTGGTCCCCTATCTTTAGGCTAGGGCACACCTAGCCTTAGGCTAGGGCTCCCCTAGCCTTAGGCTAAGGCACTTTTAGGCTTAGGCTAAGGCTAGGGCTCCCCTAGACTTAGGCTAGTGCACACCTAGGCTTAGGCTAAGGCTAGGGCTCCCCTAGCCTTAGCCTAGTCCTCCGCTAGCCTTAGGCTTGGGCACCCCTAGGCTTAGGCTAAGGCAACGGCTCCCCTAGCCTTATTTTCGGGCACTCCTAGGCTTAGGCTAAGGCTAGCGCTCCCCTAGCCTTAGGCTAGGGCATCCCTAGGCATAGGCTAAGTCTAGGGCTCCCCTAGCCTTAGGCCAGGGCTCCCCTAGCCTTAGGCTAGGGCTTTTCTACCCTTAGGTTAGGGCACCCCTAGGCTTAGGCTAAGGCTAACGCTCCCCTAGCCTTAGGCTAGGGCTCCCCTACCCTTATGCTAGGGCTCCCCAACCCTTAAGCTAGGGCTCCCCTAGCCTTAGGCAAGGGCACCCCTAGGCTTAGGCTAAGGGTAGGGCTCCCGGAGCCTTAGGCTAGGGCTCCCCGAACCTTAGGCTATGGCTCCCCTAGCCTTAGGCTATTGCTCCCCTAGCCTTAGGCTAGGGCACCTCTAGGCATAGCCTAAGGCTAGGGCACACCGATACGTAGTTTAGGGCTCCCCTAGCCTTAGGCTAGGGCACCCCTAGGCTTAGGCTAAGGCTAGGGCTCCCCTAGCCTTGGGCTAGGGCACCGCTAGGCATAGGCTAAGGCTAGGGCTCCCCTAGCCTTAGGCTAGGGCTCCCCTAGCCTTAGGCTAAGGCACTTTTAGGCTTAGGCTAAGGCTAGGGCTCCCCTAGCCTTCAGCTAGGGCACCCCTAGGCTTTGGCTAAGGCTAGGGCTCCCCTCGCCTTAGGCTAGGGCACTCCTAGGCTTAGGCTAGTGTTCCCCTAGCGTTAGGTAAGGGCACCCCTAGGCTTAGGCTACGGCTCCCCGAGCCTTAGGCTAGGGCTCCCCGAACCTTAGGCTATGGCTCCCCTAATCTTAGGCTAGTGTTCCCCTAACCTTAGGTTAGGGCACCCCGAGGGTTAGGCTAAGGCGAGGGCTCCGCTAGCCTTAGGCTAGGGCTCCCCTAGCCTTAGGCTAGGGCACCTATAGGTTTAGGCTAAGGCTAGTGCTCCCCTAGAATTAGGCTAGGGCACACCTAGGCTTAGGCTAAATCTAGGGCTCCCCTAGCCTTAGCCTAGGGCTCCCCTAGCCTTAGGTAGGGCACCCCTAGGCTTAGGCTAAGGCTAGCGCTCCCCTAGCCTTAGGCTAAGGCACTTTTAGGCTTAGGCTAAGGCTAGGGCTCCCCTAGCCTTAAGCTAGGGCACCCCTAGGCTTAGGCTAAGACTAGGGCTCCCCTCGCCTTAGGCTAGGGCACTCCTAGGCTTAGGCTAGCGCTCCACTAGCGTTAGGTAAGGGCACCCCTAGGCTTAGGCTAAGGCTCCCCGAGCCTTAGGCTAGGGCTCCCCGAACCTTAGGCTATGGCTCCCCTAACCTTAGGCTAGTGTTCCCCTAACCTTAGGCTAGGGCACCCCTAGGCTTAGGCTAAGGTTAGGGCTCCGCTAGCCTTAGGATAGGGCTCCCCTAGCCTTAGGCTAGGGCACCCCTAGGCTTAGGCTAAGGCTAGTGCTCCCCTAGCCTTAGGCTAGGGCTCCCCTAGGCTTAGGGTAAGGCTAGGGCTCCCCTAGCCTTAGGCTAGGGCTCCCCTAGCCTTAGCCTAGGGCACCCCTAGGCTTCGGCTAAGGCTAGTGCTCCCCTAGCCTTAGGCTAGGGCTCCCCTAGGTTTAGGCTAAGGCTAGGGCTCCCCGAGCCTTAGGCTAGGGCTACCCGAACCTTAGGCTATGGTTACCCTAGGCTTAGGCTAAGGCGAGGGCTCCCTAGCCTTAGGTTAGGGCTCCCCTAGCTTTAGGCTAGGGCACCCCTAGGCTTAGGCTAGGGCACTTTTAGGCTTAGGCTAAGGCTAAGGCTAGGGCTCCCCTAGCCTTAGGTGAGGGCACCCCTAGGCTTAGGCTAAGGCTAGCGCTCCCCTAGCCTTATGCTAGGGCATTTTTAGGCTTAGGCTAAGGCTAGGGCTCCCCTAGCCTGAGTTTCGGGCACCCCTAGGCTTAGGCTAAGGCTAGTGCTCCCCTAGCCTTAGGTTAGAGCTCCAGTAGCCTTAGGCTAGGGCTTTTCTAGCCTTAGGTTAGGGAACCCCTTTACTTAGCCTAAGGCTAGCGCTCCCCTAGCCTTAGGCTAGGGCACTTTTAGGCTTAGGCTAAGGCTAGGGCTCCCCTAGCCTTAGACCAGGGCACCCCTAGGCTTAGGCCAGGGCTCCCCTAGCCTTAGGCTTGGGCACCCCTACCATTAGGCTAGGGCACCCCTAGGCTTAGCCTAAGGCCAGGGCTCCCCTAGCCTTAGGCTAAGGCTCTCCTAGCCTTAGTCTAGGGCACCCCTAGGCTTAGGTTAGGGCTCCCCTAGCCTTAAGCTAGGGCTGCCCTAGCGTTACGCTAGGGCTCCCCTAGCCTTAGGCCATGGCTTCCCTTGGCTTAGTCCAGGTCTCCCCTAGCCTTAGGCTAGGGCTCCCCTAGCCTTAGGCTAGGGCTCCCCTAGCATTAGGCTAGGGTCCTCTAGCCTTAGGCTAGGGCACCCCTAAGCTTAGGCTAAGGCTAGGGCTCCCCTAGCCTTAGGCTAGGGCTCCCCTAGCCTTAGGCTAGGGCACCCCTGGGCTTAGGGTAAGGCTAGGGCTCCCCTAGCCTTAGAGTAGGGCTCCCCTAGCCTTAGGCTAGGGCACGACTAGGCTTAGGCTAAGGCTAGGGCTCCCCTAGCCTTAGGCTAGGGCTCCCCTAGGCTTAGGCTAAGGCTAGGGCCCCCGAGCCTTAGGCTCTGGCTCCCCTAGCCTTACTTTAGGACATCCGTAGGCTTAGGCCAAGGCTAGGGATCCCCTAGCCTTATGCTAGGGCACCTTTAGGCTTAGGCTAAGGCTAGGGGTCCCCTAGCCTTAGACTAGGGCACCCCTAGGCTTAGGCTAAGTCTAATGCTCCCCTAGCCTTAGGCTAGGGCACCCCTAAGCTTAGGCTAAGGCAAGGGCTCCCCTAGCCTTAGGCTAAGGCTCCCCTAGCCTTAGGTTAAGGTTCCCCTCGCCTTAGGCTAGGGCTCCCCTAGGCTTAGGCTAGGGCTCCCCTAGCCTTAGGCTAAGGCTAGGGCTCCCTAGCCTTAGGTTAGTGCTCCCCTAGCATTAGGCTAGGGCACCCCTAGGTTTAGGCTAAGGCTAGGGCTCCCCTAGCCTTAGGCTAGTGCTCCCCTAGCCTTAGGTTAGGGCACCCCTAGGCTTAGGCTAAGGCTAGCGCTCCCCTAGCCTTAGGCTAGGGCACTTTTAGGCTAAGGCTAAGGCTAAGGCTAGGCCTCCCCTAGCCTTAGGCTAGGGCTCCCCTAGCCTTAGGCTAGGGCTCCCCTAGCTTTAGGCTAAGGCTAGGGCTCCCTAGCCTTAGGTTAGTGCTCCCCTAGCCTTAGGCTAGGGCACCCCTAGGCTTAGGCTAAGGCTAGGGCTCCCCTAGCCTTAGGCTAGGGCTCCCCTAGCCTTAGGCTAGGGCACCCCTAGGCTTAGGCTAAGGCTAGTGCTCCCCTAGCCTTAGGCTAGGGCTCCCCTAGGCTTAGGCTAAGGCTAGGGCTCCCCGAGCCTTAGGCTAGGGCTACACGAAACTTAGGCTATGGTTACCCTAGGCTTAGGCTAAGGCTAGGGCTCCCTAGCCTTAGGTTAGGGCTCCCCTAGCTTTAGGCTAGGGCACCCCTAGGCTTAGGCTAGGGCACTTTTAGGCTTAGGCTAAGGCTAAGGCTAGGGCTCCCATAGCCTTAGGCTAGGGCACACCTAGCCTTAGGCTAGGGAACCCCTAGGCTTAGGCTAAGACTAGGGCTCTCCTAGCCTTAGGTTAGGGCTCCCCTAACCTTAGGCTAGGGCACACCTAGCCTTATGCAAGGGGTCCCCTAGCCTTAGGCTAAGGCTCCCCTAGCCTTAGGCTAGGGATTCCCTAGCTTTAGGCTAGGGCACCCCTAGGGTTAAGCTAAGGCTAGGGCTCCCCCAGCCTGACGCTAGGGCACCCCAAGGCTTTGGCTAAGTCTAGGGCTCCCCTAGCCTTAGGCTAGGGCACCCCTAGGTTTAGGTTAAGGAGAGGGCTCCCCTAGCCTTAACTAGGGTTCCCCTAGCCTAAGGCTAGTGCTCCCCTAGCCTTAGGCTAGGGCACCCCTAGCCTTAAGCTAGGGCTCCCCTAGCCTAAGACCAGGGCACCACTAGGCTTAGGCCAGGGCTCCTCTAGCCTTAGGCTAGGGCCCCCTTAGCCTTAGGCTAGGGCACCCCTAGCCTTAGGCTAAGGCTAGGGCTCCCCTAGCCTTAGGCTAAGGCTCTCCTAACCTTAGGCTAGGGCACCCCTTGGCTTAGGCTAGGGCTACCCTAACCTTAGGCTAGGGCTCCCCTAGCCTTAGGCAAGGGCACCCATAGGCTTAGGTTAGGGCTTCTCTAGACTTAAGCTAGGGCTCCCCTAGCGTTACGCTAGGGCTCCCCTAGCCTTAGGCCAGGGCAGCCCTAGGCTTAGTCCAGGGCTCCCCTAGCCTTAGGCTAGGGCAACCCTAGGCTTAGGCTAAGGCTAGGGCTCCCCTAGCCTTAGGCTATGGCTCCCCTAGAATTAGGCTAGGGCTCCCCTAGCCTTAGGCTAGGACACCCCTAGGCTTAGGCTAAGGCTAGGGCTCCCCTAGCCTTAGGGTAGGGCTCCACTAGCCTTACGTTAGGGCACCCCTAGGCTTAGGCCAATGCTAGGGATCCCCTAGCCTTAGGCTAGGGCACCTTTAGGCTTAGGCTAAGGCTAGGGCTCCCCTAGGCTTAGGCTAAGGCTAGGGCTCCCTAGCCTTAGGTTAGGGCTCCCCTACCCTTAGGCTAGGGCCCACCTAGGCTTAGGCTAAGGCTATGGCTCCCCTATCCTTAGGCTAGGTCACCCCTAGGCTTAGGCTAGGGCTCCCCCAAGCCTTAGACTCAGGTTCCCCTAGCCTTAGGCTGGTGCTCCCCTAGCCTTAGGCTCGGGCACCCCTAGCCGTGGGCTGGGGCACACCTAGCCTTAGGCTAGGGCTCCCCTAGACTTAGGCAAGGGCTCCCCTAGCGTTACGCTAGGGCTCCCCTAGCCTTAGACCAGGGCACCACTAGGGTTAGGCCAGGGATCCTCTAGCCTTAGGCTAGGGCTCCCCTAGCCTTAGGCTAGGGCACCCCTAGGCTTCGGCTAAGGCTAGGGCTCCCCTAGCCCTAGGCTAAGGCTCTCCTAACCTTAGGCTAGGGCACCCCTTGGCTTAGGCTAGCGCTACCCTAACCTTAGGCTAGGGCTCCCCTAGACTTAGGCAAGGGCACCCATAGGCTTAGGCTAGGGCTTCTCTAGACTTAAGCTAGGGCTCCCCTAGCCTTAGGCTATGGCAACCCTAGGCATAGGCTAAGGCTAGGGCTCCCCTTGCCTTAGGCTATGGCTCCCCTAGAATTAGGCTAGGGCTCCCCTGGCCTTAGGCTAGGACACCCCTAGGCTTAGGCTAAGGCTAGGGCTCCCCTAGCCTTAGGGTAGGGCTCCACTAGCCTTACGTTAGGGCACCCCTAGGCTTAGGCCAATGCTAGGGATCCCCTAGACTTAGGCTAGGGCACCTTTAGGCTTAGGCTAAGGCTAGGGCTCCCCTAGGCTTAGGCTAAGGCTAGGGCTCCCTAGCCTTAGGTTAGGGCTCCCCTACCCTTAGGCTAGGGCCCACCTAGGCTTAGACTAAGGGTAAGCTCCCCTAGCCTTAGGCTAGGGCTCCCCTAGCCTTAGGCTAGGGCACCCCTAGGCTTAGGCTAAGGCTAGGGCTCCCCTAGCCTTAGCCTAGTGCTCCCCTAGCCTTAGGCTAGGGCACCCCTAGGCTTAGGCTAAGTCTAGGGCTCCCCAAGCCTTACGTTAGGGCTCCGATAGCCTTAGTCTAGGGCACCCCTAGGCTTACGCTAAGTCTAGGACTCCCCTAGCCCTAGGCTAGGGCTCCCCTAGCCTTATGCTAGTGGTCCCCTATCTTTAGGCTAGGGCACACCTAGCCTTAGGCTAGGGCTCCCCTAGCCTTATGCTAGTGGTCCCCTATCTTTAGGCTAGGGCTCCCCTAGCCTTAGCCTAGTGCTCCCCTAGCCTTAGGCTAGGGCACCCCTAGGCTTAGGCTAAGGCAACTGCTCCCCTAGCCTTATTTTCGGGCACCCCTAGGCTTAGGCTAAGGCTAGCGCTCCCCTAGCCTTAGGCTAGGGCATCCCTAGGCATAGGCTAAGTCTAGGGCTCCCCTAGCCTTAGGCCAGGGCTCCCCTAGCCTTAGGCTAGGGCTTTTCTACACTTAGGTTAGGGCACCCCTAGGCTTAGGCTAAGGCTAAAGCTCCCCTAGCCTTAGGCTAGGGCTCCCCTACCCTTAGGCTAGGGCTCCCCAACCCTTAGGCTAGGGCTCCCCTAGCCTTAGGCTAGGGCACCCCTAGGCTTAGGCTAAGGCTAGGGCTCCCGGAGCCTTAGGCTAGGGCTCCCCGAACCTTAGGCTATGGCTCCCCTAGCCTTAGGCTATTGCTCCCCTAGCCTTAGGCTAGGGCACCACTAGGCATAGCCTAAGGCTAGGGCACACCGATACGTAGTTTAGGGCTCCCCTAGCCTTAGGCTAGGGCACCCCTAGGCTTAGGCTAAGGCTAGGGCTCCCCTAGCCTTGGGCTAGGGCACCCCTAGGCTTAGGCTAAGGCTAGGGCTCCCCTAGCCTTAGGCTAGGTCTCCCCTAGCCTTAGGCTAAGGCACTTTTAGGCTTAGGCTAAGGCTAGGGCTCCCCTAGCCTTAAGCTAGGGCACCCCTAGGCTTAGGCTAAGGCTAGGGCTCCCCTCGCCTTAGGCTAGGGCACTCCTAGGCTTAGGCTAACGCTCCCCTCACGTTAGGTAAGGGCACCCCTAGGCTTAGGCTACGGCTCCCCGAGCCTTAGGCTAGGGCTCCCCGAACCTTAGGCTATGGCTCCCCTAATCTTAGGCTAGTGTTCCCCTAACCTTAGGCTAGGGCACCCCTAGGCTTAGGCTAAGGCTAGGGCTCCGCTAGCCTTAGGCTAGGGCACCTATAGGTTTAGGCTAAGGCTAGTGCTCCCCTAGAATTAGGCTAGGGCACACCTAGGCTTAGGCTAAATCTAGGGCTCCCCTAGCCTTAGCCTAGGGCTCCCCTCGCCTTAGGTAGGGCACCCCTAGGCTTAGGCTAAGGCTAGCGCTCCCCTAGCCTTAGGCTAAGGCACTTTTAGGCTTAGGCTAAGGCTAGGGCTCCCCTAGCCTTAAGCTAGGGCACCCCTAGGCTTAGGCTAAGGCTAGGGCTCCCCTCGCCTTAGGCTAGGGCACTCCTAGGCTTAGGCTAGCGCTCCACTAGCGTTTCGTAAAGGCAACCCTAGGCTTAGGCTAAGGCTCCCCGAGCCTTAGGCTAGGGCTCCCCGAACCTTAGGCTATGGCTCCCCTAACCTTAGGCTAGTGTTCCCCTAACCTTAGGCTAGGGCACCCCTAGGCTTAGGCTAATGTTAGGGCTCCGCTAGCCTTAGGCTAGGGCTCCCCTAGCCTTAGGCTAGGGCACCCCTAGGCTTAGGCTAAGGCTAGTGCTCCCCTAGCCTTAGGCTAGGGCACCCCTAGGCTTAAAAGGCTAGTGCTCCCCTAGCCTTAGGCTAGGGCTCCCCTAGGTTTAGGCTAAGGCTAGGGCTCCCCGAGCCTTAGGCTAGGGCTACCCGAACCTTAGGCTATGGTTACCCTAGGCTTAGGTTAAGGCTAGGGCTCCCTAGCCTTAGGTTAGGGCTCCCCTAGCTTTAGGCTAGGGCACCCGTAGGCTTAGGCTAGGGCACTTTTAGGCTTAGGCTAAGGCTAAGGCTAGAGCTCCCCTAGCCTTAGGCTAGGGCACCCCTAGGCTTAGGCTAAGTCTAGGGCTCCCCTAGCCTAAGGCTAGGGCACACCTAGCCTTAGGCTAGGGAACCTCTAGGCTTAAGCTAAGACTAAGGCTCTCCTAGCCTTAGGTTAGGGCTCCCCTAGCCTTAGGCTAGGGCACCCCTAGGCATAGGCTAAGCCTAGGACTCCCCTAGCCTTAGGCTAGGGCTCCCCTAGCCTTATGCTAGGGCTCCACTAACCTTAGGCTAGGGCACACCTAGCCTTATGCAAGGGGTCCCCTAGCCTTAGGCTAAGGCTCCCCTAGCCTTAGGCTAGGGATTCCCTAGCTTTAGGCTAGGGCACCCCTAGGGTTAGGCTAAGGCTAGGGCTCCCCTAGCCTTACGCTAGGGCACCCCAAGGCTTTGGCTAAGGCTAGGGCTCCCCTAGCCTTAGGCTAGGGCACCCCTAGGTTTAGGCTAAGGAGAGGGCTCCCCTAGCCTTAACTAGGGCTCCCCTAGCCTAAGGCTAGTGCTCCCCTAGCCTTAGGCTAGTGCTCCCCTAGCCTTAGGCTAGGGCTCCCCTAGACTTAGGCTAGGGCACTCCTAGGCTTAGGCTAGCGCTCCCCTAGCGTTAGGTAAGGGCACCCCTAGGCTTAGGCTAGGGTTCCCCGAGCCTTAGGCTAGGGCTCCCCGAACCTTAGGCTATGGCTCCCCTAGCCTTAGGCTAGTGTTCCCCTAACCTTAGGCTAGGGCACCCCTAGGCTTAGGCTAAGGCTAGGGCTCCCCTAGGCATAGGCTAGTGCTCCCCTAGCCTTAGGCTAGGGCACCCCTAGGCTTAGGTTAAGGCTAGGGCTCCCCTAGCCTTAGGCTAGGGCTCCCCTAGCCTTGGGCTAGGGCACCTCTAGGCTTAGGCTAGGGCACCCCAAGGCTTAGGTTAAGGCAATGGCTCCCCTAGCCTTAGGCTAGGGAAACCCTAGACTTAGGCTAGGGCTCCCCTAGCCTTAGGTTAGGGCACCCCTAGGCTTAGGCTAAGGCTAGGGCTCCCCTAGCCTTAGGCTAGGGCTCCATAGCCTTATGTTAGGGCACCCCTAGGCTTAGGCTAAGGCTAGGGCTCCCCTAGCGTTAGGTTAGGGCACCCCTAGGCTTAGGCTAAGGCTAGCACTCCCCTAAGCTTAGGCTAAGGCTAGGGCTCCCTAGCCTTAGGCTAGGGCACCCCTAGGCTTAGGCTAAGGCTAGGGCTCCCCTAGCCGTAGGTTAGGGGTCCCCTAGCCTTAGGCTAGGGCACCCCTAGGCTTAGGCTAAGTCTAGGACTACCCTAGCCTTAGGCTAGGGCTCCCCTAGCCTTATGATAGGGCTCCCCTAGCCTTGGGCTAGGGCTCCCCTGGCCTTAGGCAATGGCACCCCTAGGCTTAGGCTAAGGCTAGGGCTCCCCTAGCCTTAGGCTAGGGCTCCATAGCCTTACGTCGGGCACCCCTAGGCTTAGGTTAAGGCTAGGGCTCCCCTAGCCTTAGGCTAGGGATCCCCTAGCCTTAGGCTAGTGCTCCCCTAGCCTTAGGTTAGGGCACCCCTAGGCTTAGGCTAAGGCTAGCGCTCCCCTAGCCCTAGTCTAGGGCAATTTTACGCTTAGGCTAAGGCTAGGGCTCCCCTAACCTTAGGCTAGGGCACCCCTAGGCTTAGGCTAAGGCTAGGGCTCCCCAAGCCTTAGGCTAGGGCTACCCTAGCCTTAGGCTTGGGCTCCCCTAGCTGTAGGCTCGGGCACCCCTAGCCTTAGGCTCGTGCTCCCCTAGCCGTACGCTAAGGCTCACCTAGCCTTATGCTAGGGCACCCCTAGGCTTAGGCTAGGGCACCCCTAGGCTTATGCTAGGGAACCCCTAGGCTTAGGCTAAGGCTATGGCTCCCCTATCCTTAGCCTAGGTCACCCCTAGGCTTAGGCTAGGGCTCCCCCAAGCCTTAGACTCGGGTTCCCCTAGCCTTAGGCTCGTGCTCCCCTAGCCTTAGGCTCGGGCACCCCTAGCCTTTGGCTAGGGCAACCCTAGGCTTAGGCTAGGGTTCCCCTAGCCAAGGACTCGGGCTCCACTAGCCTTAGGCTCGTGCTCCCCCAGCCGTGGGCTCGGGCACACCTAGCATTAGGCTAGGGCTCCCCTAGACTTAGGCATGGGCTCCCCTAGCGTTACGCTAGGGCTCCCCTAGCCTTAGACCAGGGCACCACTAGGCTTAGGCCAGGGCTCCTCTAGCCTTAGGCTAAGGCTCTCCTAACGTTAGGCTAGGGCACCCCTAGGCTTAGGCTAAGGCTAGGGCTCCCCTAGCCTTAGGCTAAGGCTCTCCTAACCTTAGGCTAGGGCACCCCTTGGCTTAGGCTAGGGCTACCCTAACCTTAGGCTAGGGCTCCCCTAGCCTTAGGCAAGGGCACCCATAGGCTTAGGTTAGAGCTTCTCTAGACTTAAGCTAGGGCTCCCCTAGCGTTACGCTAGGGCTCCCCTAGCCTTAGGCCAGGGCAGCCCTAGGCTTAGTCCAGGGCTCCCCTAGCCTTAGGCCAGGGCAGCCCTAGGCTTAGTCCAGGGCTCCCCTAGCCTTAGGCTAGGGCAACCCTAGGCTTAGGCTAAGGCTAGGGCTACCCTAACCTTAGGCTATGGCTCCCCTAGAATTAGGCTAGGGCTCCCCTAGCCTTAGGCTAGGACACCCCTAGGCTTAGGTTAAGGCTAGGGCTCCCCTAGCCTTCGGGTAGGGCTCCACTAGCCTTACGTTAGGGCACCCCTAGGCTTAGGCCAATGCTAGGGATCCCCTAGCCTTAGGCTAGGGCACCTTTAGGCTTTGGCTAAGGCTAGGGCTCCCCTAGGATTAGGCTAAGGCTAGGGCTCCCTAGCCTTAGGTTAGGGCTCCCCTACCCTTAGGCTAGGGCCCACCTAGGCTTAGGCTAAGGCTATGGCTCCCCTATCCCTAGGCTAGGTCACCCCTAGGCTTAGGCTAGGGCTCCCCCAAGCCTTAGACTCGGGTTCCCCTAGCCTTAGGCTGGTGCTCCCCTAGCCTTAGGCTCGGCCACCCCTAGCCTTTGGTTGGGCAACCCTAGGCTTAGGCTAGGGTTCCCCTAGCCAAGGACTCGGGCTCCCCTAGCCTTAGGCTCCTGCTCCCCTAGCCGTGGGCTCGGGCACACCTAGCCTTAGGCTAGGGCTCCACTAGCCTTAGGCTAGGGCTCCTGAGTTACGCTAGGGCTCCCCTAGCCTTAGGCCAGAGCACTCCTAGGCTTAGGCCAAGGCTCCCCTAGCCTTAGGCTCGTTCTCCCCTAGCCGTGGGCTGGGGCACACCTAGCCTTAGGCTAGGGCTCCCCTAGACTTAGGCAAGGGCTCCCCTAGCGTTACGCTAGGGCTCCCCTAGCCTTTGACCAGGGCACCACTAGGCTTAGGCCAGGGCTCCTCTAGCCTTAGGCTAGGGCACCCCTAGGCTTAGTCTAAAGCTAGGGCTCCCCTAGCCTTAGGCTAGTGCTCCCCTAGCCTTCGGCTAGGGTACCCCTAGCCTTAAGCTAGGGCTCCCCTAGTCTTCGGCTAGGGCACTCCTAGGCTTAGGCTAGCGCTCCCCTAGCCTTAGGTAAGGGCACCCCTAGGCTTAGGCTAGGGCTCCACGAGCCTTAGGCTACGGCTCCCCGAACTTTAGGCTATGGCTCCCCTAGTCTTAGGCTAGTGTTCCCCTAAACTTAGGCTGGGGAACCCTTAGGCTTAGGCTAAGGCTAGGGCTCCCCTAGCCTAAGGCTAGTGCACCCCTAGCTTTAGGCTAGGGCATCCCTAGGCTTAGGCTAAGGCTAGGGCTCCCTAACCTTAGGCAAGGGCTCACCTAGCCTTAGGATAGGGCTCCCCTAGCCTGGGGCTAGGGCTCCCCTAGCCTTAGGCGAGGGCACCCCTAGGCTTAGGCTAAGGCTAGGGCTCACGTAGCCTTAGGCTAGGGCTCCCCTAGCCTTAGGTTAGGGCACCCCTAGGCTTAGGCTAAGGCTAGCGCTCCCCTAGCCTTAGGGTAGGGCATTTTTAGGCTTAGGCTAAGGCTAGGGCTCCCCTCGCCTTAGACCAGGGCATCCCTAGGCTTAGGCCAGGGCTCCCCTAGCCTTAGGCTAGGGCACCCCTACCATTAGGCTAGGGCACCCCTAGGCTTCGCCTAAGGCTAGGGCTCCCCTAGCCTTAGGCTAAGGCTCTCCTAGCCTTGGACTAGGGCACCCCAAGGCTTAGGCTAGGGCTACCCTAGCCTTAGGCTATGGCTCCCCTAGCCTTAGGCTAGGGCACCCCTAGCCTTAGGTTAGGGCTCCCCTAGCCTTAAGCTAGGGCTCCCCTAGCGTTACGCTAGGGCTCCCCTAGCCTTAGGCCAGGGCTCCCCTTGGCTTAGTCCAGGTCTCCCCTAGCCTTAGGCTAGGGCTCCCCTAGCCTTAGGCTAAGGCTCCCCTAGCCTTAAGCTAGGGCTCCCCTAGCCTTAGGCTAGGGCTCCCCTAGCCTTAGGCTAGGGCACCCCTAGGCTTAGGCTAAGGCTAGTGCTCCCCCAGCCTTAGGCTAGGGCTCCCCTAGCCTTAGGCTAGGGCTCCCCTAGCCTTAGGCTAGGGCACCCCTAGGCTTAAAAGGCTAGTGCTCCCCTAGCCTTAGGCTATGGCTCCCCTAGGTTTAGGCTAAGGCTAGGGCTCCCCGAGCCTTAGGCTAGGGCTACCCGAACCTTAGGCTATGGTTACCCTAGGCTTAGGTTAAGGCTAGGGCTCCCTAGCCTTAGGTTAGGGCTCCCCTAGCTTTAGGCTAGGGCACCCGTAGGCTTAGGCTAGGGCACTTTTAGGCTTAGGCTAAGGCTAAGGCTAGAGCTCCCCTAGCCTTAGGCTAGGGCACCCCTAGGCTTAGGCTAAGTCTAGGGCTCCCCTAGCCTAAGGCTAGGGCACACCTAGCCTTAGGCTAGGGAACCCCTAGGCTTAGGCTAAGACTAGGGCTCTCCTAGCCTTAGGTTAGGGCTCCCCTAGCCTTAGGCTAGGGCACCCCTAGGCATAGGCTAAGCCTAGGACTCCCCTAGCCTTAGGCTAGGGCTCCCCTAGCCTTATGCTAGGGCTCCACTAACCTTAGGCTAGGGCACACCTAGCCTTATGCAAGGGGTCCCCTAGCCTTAGGCTAAGGCTCCCCTAGCCTTAGGCTAGGGATTCCCTAGCTTTAGGCTAGGGCACCCCTAAGGTTAGGCTAAGGCTAGGGCTCCCCTAGCCTTACGCTAGGGCACCCCAAGGCTTTGGCTAAGGCTAGGGCTCCCCTAGCCTTAGGCTAGGGCACCCCTAGGTTTAGGCTAAGGAGAGGGCTCCCCTAGCCTTAACTAGGGCTCCCCTAGCCTAAGGCTAGTGCTCCCCTAGCCTTAGGCTAGTGCTCCCCTAGCCTTAGGCTAGGGCAGCCCTAGCCTTAAGCTAGGGCTCCCCTAGACTTAGGCTAGGGCACTCCTAGGCTTAGGCTAGCGCTCCCCTAGCGTTAGGTAAGGGCACCCCTAGGCTTAGGCTAGGGTTCCCCGAGCCTTAGGCTAGGGCTCCCCGAACCTTAGGCTATGGCTCCCCTAGCCTTATGCTAGTGTTCCCCTAACCTTAGGCTAGGGCACCCCTAGGCTTAGGCTAAGGCTAGGGCTCCCCTAGGCATAGGCTAGTGCTCCCCTAGCCTTAGGCTAGGGCACCCCTAGGCTTAGGTTAAGGCTAGGGCTCCCCTAGCCTTAGGCTAGGGCTCCCCTAGCCTTGGGCTAGGGCACCTCTAGGCTTAGGCTAGGGCACCCCAAGGCTTAGGTTAAGGCAATGGCTCCCCTAGCCTTAGGCTAGGGAAACCCTAGACTTAGGCTAGGGCTCCCCTAGCCTTAGGTTAGGGCACCCCTAGGCTTAGGCTAAGGCTAGGGCTCCCCTAGCCTTAGGCTAGGGCTCCATAGCCTTATGTTAGGGCACCCCTAGGCTTAGGCTAAGGCTAGGGCTCCCCTAGCGTTAGGTTAGGGCACCCCTAGGCTTAGGCTAAGGCTAGCACTCCCCTAAGCTTAGGCTAAGGCTAGGGCTCCCTAGCCTTAGGCTTGGGCACCCCTAGGCTTAGGCTAAGGCTAGGGCTCCCCTAGCCGTAGGTTAGGGGTCCCCTAGCCTTAGGCTAGGGCACCCCTAGGCTTAGGCTAAGTCTAGGACTACCCTAGCCTTAGGCTAGGGCTCCCCTAGCCTTATGATAGGGCTCCCCTAGCCTTGGGCTAGGGCTCCCCTGGCCTTAGGCGATGGCACCCCTAGGCTTAGGCTAAGGCTAGGGCTCCCCTAGCCTTAGGCTAGGGCTCCATAGCCTTACGTCGGGCTCCCCTAGGCTTAGGTTAAGGCTAGGGCTCCCCTAGCCTTAGGCTAGGGATCCCCTAGCCTTAGGCTAGTGCTCCCCTAGCCTTAGGTTAGGGCACCCCTAGGCTTAGGCTAAGGCTAGCGCTCCCCTAGCCCTAGTCTAGGGCAATTTTAGGCTTAGGCTAAGGCTAGGGCTCCCCTAACCTTAGGCTATGGCACCCCTAGGCTTAGGCTAAGGCTAGGGCTCCCAAAGCCTTAGGCTAGGGCTACCCTAGCCTTAGGCTTGGGCTCCCCTAGCTGTAGGCTCGGGCACCCCTAGCCTTAGGCTCGTGCTCCCCTAGCCGTACGCTAAGGCTCACCTAGCCTTATGCTAGGGCACCCCTAGGCTTAGGCTAGGGCACCCCTAGGCTTAAGCTAGGGAACCCCTAGGCTTAGGCTAAGGCTATGGCTCCCCTATCCTTAGGCTAGGTCACCCCTAGGCTTAGGCTAGGGCTCCCCCAAGCCTTAGACTCGGGTTCCCCTAGCCTTAGGCTCGTGCTCCCCTAGCCTTAGGCTCGGGCACCCCTAGCCTTTGGCTAGGGCAACCCTAGGCTTAGGCTAGGGTTCCCCTAGCCAAGGACTCGGGCTTCACTAGCCTTAGGCTCGTGCTCCCCCAGCCGTGGTCTCGGGCACACCTAGCCTTAGGCTAGGGCTCCACTAGCCTTAGGCTAGGGCTCCTGCGTTACGCTAGGGCTCCCCTAGCCTTAGGCCAGAGCACCCCTAGGCTTAGGCCAAGGCTCCCCTAGCCTTAGGCTCGTGCTCCCCTAGCCGTGGGCTGGGGCACACCTAGCATTAGGCTAGGGCTCCCCTAGACTTAGGCATGGGCTCCCCTAGCGTTACGCTAGGGCTCCCCTAGCCTTAGACCAGGGCACCACTAGGCTTAGGCCAGGGCTCCTCTAGCCTTAGGCTAAGGCTCTCCTAACGTTAGGCTAGGGCACCCCTAGGCTTAGGCTAAGGCTAGGGCTCCCCTAGCCTTAGGCTAAGGCTCTCCTAACCTTAGGCTAGGGCACCCCTTGGCTTAGGCTAGGGCTACCCTAACCTTAGGCTAGGGCTCCCCTAGCCTTAGGCAAGGGCACCCATAGGCTTAGGTTAGGGCTTCTCTAGACTTAAGCTAGGGCTCCCCTAGCGTTACGCTAGGGCTCCCCTAGCCTTAGGCCAGGGCAGCCCTAGGCTTAGTCCAGGGCTCCCCTAGCCTTAGTCTAGGGCAACCCTAGGCTTAGGCTAAGGCTAGGGCTCCCCTAACCTTAGGCTATGGCTCCCCTAGAATTAGGCTAGGGCTCCCCTAGCCTTAGGCTAGGACACCCCTAGGCTTAGGTTAAGGCTAGGGCTCCCCTAGCCTTCGGGTAGGGCTCCACTAGCCTTACGTTAGGGCACCCCTAGGCTTAGGCCAATGCTAGGGATCCCCTAGCCTTAGGCTAGGGCACCTTTAGGCTTTGGCTAAGGCTAGGGCTCCCCTAGGCTTAGGCTAAGGCTAGGGCTCCCTAGCCTTAGGTTAGGGCTCCCCTACCCTTAGGCTAGGGCCCACCTAGGCTTAGGCTAAGGCTATGGCTCCCCTATCCTTAGGCTAGGTCACCCCTAGGCTTAGGCTAGGGCTCCCCCAAGCCTTAGACTCGGGTTCCCCTAGCCTTAGGCTGGTGCTCCCCTAGCCTTAGGCTCGGCCACCCCTAGCCTTTGGTTGGGCAACCCTAGGCTTAGGCTAGGCTTCCCCTAGCCAAGGACTCGGGCTCCCCTAGCCTTAGGCTCGTGCTCCCCTAGCCGTGGGCTCGGGCACACCTAGCCTTAGGCTAGGGCTCCACTAGCCTTAGGCTAGGGCTCCTGAGTTACGCTAGGGCTCCCCTAGCCTTAGGCCAGAGCACTCCTAGGCTTAGGCCAAGGCTCCCCTAGCCTTAGTCTCGTTCTCCCCTAGCCGTGGGCTGGGGCACACCTAGCCTTAGGCTAGGGCTCCCCTAGACTTAGCCAAGGGCTCCCCTAGCGTTACGCTAGGGCTCCCCTAGCCTTTGACCAGGGCACCACTAGGCTTAGGCCAGGGCTCCTCTAGCCTTAGGCTAGGGCACCCCTAGGCTTAGGCTAAAGCTAGGGCTCCCCTAGCCTTAGGCTAGTGCTCCCCTAGCCTTTGGCTAGGGTACCCCTAGCCTTAAGCTAGGGCTCCCCTAGTCTTCGGCTAGGGCACTCCTAGGCTTAGGCTAGCGCTCCCCTAGCCTTAGGTAAGGGCACCCCTAGGCTTAGGCTAGGGCTTCACGAGCCTTAGGCTACGGCTCCCCGAACTTTAGGCTATGGCTCCCCTAGCCTTAGGCTAGTGTTCCCCTAAACTTAGGCTGGGGCACCCTTAGGCTTAGGCTAAGGCAAGGGCTCCCCTAGCCTAAGGCTAGTGCACCCCTAGCTTTAGGCTAGGGCATCCCTAGGCTTAGGCTAAGGCTAGGGCTCCCTAACCTTAGGCAAGGGCTCACCTAGCCTTAGGATAGGGCTCCCCTAGCCTGGGGCTAGGGCTCCCCTAGCCTTAGGCGAGGGCACCCCTAGGCTTAGGCTAAGGCTAGGGCTCACGTAGCCTTAGGCTAGGGCTCCCCTAGCCTTAGATTAGGGCACCCCTAGGCTTAGGCTAAGGCTAGCGCTCCCCTAGCCTTAGGGTAGGGCATTTTTAGGCTTAGGCTAAGGCTAGGGCTCCCCTAGCCTTAGACCAGGGCATCCCTAGGCTTAGGCCAGGGCTCCCCTAGCCTTAGGTTAGGGCACCCCTACCATTAGGCTAGGGCACCCCTAGGCTTAGCCTAAGGCTAGGGCTCCCCTAGCCTTAGGCTAAGGCTCTCCTAGCCTTGGACTAGGGCACCCCAAGGCTTAGGCCAGGGCTCCCCTTGGCTTAGTCCAGGTCTCCCCTAGCCTTAGGCTAGGGCTCCCCTAGCCTTAGGCTAAGGCTCCCCTAGCCTTAAGCTAGGGCTCCCCTAGCCTTAGGTTAGGGCTACCCTAGCCTTAGGCTAGGGCACCCCTAGGCTTAGGCTAAGGCTAGGGCTCCCCTAGCCTTAGGCTAGGGCTCCCCTAGCCTTAGTCTAGGGCACCCCTTGACTAAGGGTAAGGCTAGGGCTCCCCTAGCCTTAGAGTAGGGCTCCCCTAACCTTAGGCTAGGGCACGACTAGGCTTAGGCTAAGGCTAGGGCTCCCCTAGCCTTAGGCTAAGGCTCCCCTAGGTTTAGGCTAAGGCTAGGGCCCCCGAGCCTTAGGCTCTGGCTCCCCTAGCCTTACTTTAGGACACCCGTAGGCTTAGGCCAAGGCTAGGGATCCCCTAGCCTTATGCTAGGGCACCTTTAGGCTTAGGCTAAGGCTAGGGGTCCCCTAGCCTTAGGCTAGGGCACCCCTAGGCTTAGGCTAAGTCTAATGCTCCCCTAGCCTTAGGCTAGGGCACCCATAAGCTTAGGCTAAGGCTAGGGCTCCCCTAGCCTTAGGCTAAGGCTCCCCTAGCCTTAGGTTAAGGTTCCCCTCGCCTTAGGCTAGGGCTCCCCTAGCCTTAGGCTAGGGCTCCCCTAGGCTTAGGCTAGGGCTCCCTTAGCCTTAGGCTAAGGCTAGGGCTCCCTAGCCTTAGGTTAGTGCTCCCCTAGCCTTACGCTAGGGCACCCCTAGGTTTAGGCTAAGGCTAGGGCTCCCCTAGCCTTAGGCTAGGGCTCCCCTAGCCTTAGGTTAGGGCACCCCTAGGCTTAGGCTAAGGCTAGCGCTCCCCTAGCCTTAGGCTAGGGCACTTTTAGGCTTAGGCTAAGGCTAGGGCTCCCCTAGCCTTAGGCTAGGGCACCCCTAGGCTTAGGCTAAGGCTAGGGCTCCCCTAGCCTTAGGCTAGGGCTCCCCTAGCCTTAGGCTAGGGCACCCCTAGGCTTAGGCTAAGGCTACGGCTCCCCGAGCCTTAGGCTAGGGCTACCCGAACCTTAGGCTATGGTTACCCTAGGCTTAGGCTAAGGCTAGGGCTCCCTAGCCTTAGGTTAGGGCTCCCCTAGCTTTAGGCTAGGGCACCCCTAGGCTTAGGCTAGGGCACTTTTAGGCTTAGGCTAAGGCTAAGTCTAGGGCTCCCCTAGTCTTAGGCTAGGGCACCCCTAGGCTTAGGCTAGGGCACCCCTAGGCTTAGGCTAAGGCTAGGGCTCCCCTAGCCTTAGGCTAGGGCACACCTAATCTTAGGCTAGGGAACCCCTAGGCTTAGGCTTAGCCTAGGACTCCCCTAGCCTTAGGCTAGGGCTCCCCTAGCCTTTTGCTAGGGCTCCCCTAACCTTAGGCTAGGGCACACCTAGCCTTATGCAAGGGGTCCCCTAGCCTTAGGCTAAGGCTCCCCTAGCCTTAGGCTAGGGATTCCCTAGCTTTAGGCTAGGGCACCCCTAGGGTTAGGCTAAGGCTAAGGCTCCCTTAGCCTGACGCTAGGGCAACCCAAGGCTTTGGCTAAGGCTAGGGCTCCCCTAGCCTTAGGCTAGGGCACCCCTAGGTTTAGGCTAAGGAGAGGGCTCCCCTAGCCTTAACTAGGGCTCCCCTAGCCTAAGGCTAGTGCTCCCCTAGCCTTAGGCTAGGGCTCCCCTAGCCTTAGGCTAGGGCACTCCTAGGCTTAGGCTAGCGCTCCCCTAGCGTTAGGTAAGGGCACACCTAGGCTTAGGCTAGGGCTCCCCGAGCCTTAGGCTAGGGCTCCCCGAACCTTAGGCTATGGCTCCCCTAGCCTTAGGCTAGTGTTCCCCTAACCTTAGGCTAGGGCACCCCTAGGCTTAGGCTAAGGCTAGGGCTCCCCTAGGCATATGCTAGTGCTCCCCTAGCCTTAGGCTAGGGCACCGCTAAGCTTAGGCTAGGGCACCCCAAGGCTTAGGTTAAGGCAATGGCTCCCCTAGCCTTAGGCTAGGGAAACCC
Organism: Tenrec ecaudatus; assembly: GCF_050624435.1. Lineage (NCBI taxonomy): Eukaryota > Metazoa > Chordata > Mammalia > Afrosoricida > Tenrecidae > Tenrec > Tenrec ecaudatus. The sequence continues at coordinate 23,695 of NW_027458606.1, read as the reverse complement.
TAGACTTAGGCTAGGGCTCCCCTAGCCTTAGGTTAGGGCACCCGTAGGCTTAGGCTAAGGCTAGGGCTCCCCTAGCCTTAGGCTAGGGCTCCATAGCCTTATGTGAGGGCACCCCTAGGCTTAGGCTAAGGCTAGGGCTCCCCTAGCGTTAGGTTAGGGCACCCCTAGGCTTAGGCTAAGGCTAGCGCTCCCCTAAGCTTAGGCTAAGGCTAGGGCTCCCTAGCCTTAGGTTAGGGCACCCCTAGGCTTAGGCTAAGTCTAGGACTACCCTAGACTTAGGCTAGGGCTCCCCTAGCCTTATGATAGGGCTCCCCTAGCCTTGGGCTAGGGCTCCCCTAGCCTTAGGCGATGGCACCCCTAGGCTTAGGCTAAGGCTAGGGCTCCCCTAGCCTTAGGTTAGGGCACCCCTAGGCTTAGGCTAAGGCTAGGGCTCCCCTAGCCTTAGGCTAGGGCTCCATAGCCTTACGTCGGGCACCCCTAGGCTTAGGTGAAGGCTAGGGCTCCCCCAGCCTTAGGCTAGGGCTCCCCTAGCCTTAGGCTAGGGCTCCCCTAGCCTTAGGTTAGGGCCACCCTAGGCTTAGGCTAAGCCTAGCGCTTCCCTAGACTTATTCTAGGGCAATTTTAGGCTTAGGCTAAGGCTAGGGCTCCCCTAACCTTAGGCTAGAGCACCCCTAGGCTTAGGCTAAGGCTAGGGCTCCCCAAGCCTTAGGCTAGGGCTACCCTAGCCTTAGGCTTGGGCTCCCCTAGCTGTAGGCTCGGGTACCCCTAGCCTTAGGCTCGTGCTCCCCTAGCTGTACACTAAGGCTCCCCTAGCCTTATGCTAGGGCACCCCTAGGCTTAGGCTAGGGCACGCCTAGGCTTATTCTAGGGAACCCCTAGGCTTAGGCTATGCCTATGGCTCCCCTATCCTTAGGCTAGGGCACCCCTAGGCTTAGGTTAGGGCTCCCCTAGCCTTAAGCTAGGGCCCCCATAGCGTTACGCTAGGGCTCCCCTAGCCTTAGGACAGGGCTCCCCTTGGCTTAGGCCAGGGCTCCCCTAGCCTTAGGCTAGGGCTCCCCTAGCCTTAGGCTAGGGCTCCCCTGGCCTTAGGCTAGGGCACCCCTAGGCTTAGGCTAAGGCTAGGGCTCCCCTAGCCTTAGGCTAGGGCTCCCCTAGCCTTAGGCTAGGGCTCCCCTAGCCTTAGTCTAGGGCACCCCTAGGCTTAGGCTAAGGCTAGGGCTCCCCTAGCCTTAGAGTAGGGCTCCCCTAGCCTTAGGCTAGGGCACGACTAGGCTTAGGCTAAGGCTAGGGCTCCCCTAGCCTTAGGATAGGGCTCCCCTAGGCTTAGGCTAAGGCTACGGCCCCCGAGCCTTAGGCTCTGGCTCCCCTAGCCTTACTTTAGGACACCCGTAGGCTTAGGCCAAGGCTAGGGATCCCCTAGCCTTATGCTAGGGCACCTTTAGGCTTTGGCTAAGGCTAGGGCTCCCCTTGCCTTAGGCTAGGGCTCCCCTAGCCTTAGGTTAAGGCTCCCCTCGCCTTAGGCTAGGGCTCCCCTAGCGTTAGGCTAGGGCTCCCCTAGGCTTAGGCTAGGGCTCCCCTAGCCTTAGGCTAAGGCTAGGGCTCCCTAGCCTTAGGTTAGGGCTCCCAAAGCCTTAGGCTAGGGCACCCCTAGGTTTAGGCTAAGGCCAGGGCTCCCCTAGCCTTAGGCTAGGGCTCCCCTAGCCTTAGGTTAGGGCACCCCTAGGCTTAGGCTAAGGCTAGCGCTCCCCTAGCCTTAGGCTAGGGCACTTTTAGGCTTAGGCTAAGGCTAGGGCTCCCCTAGCCTTATGCTAGGGCACCCCTAGGCTTAGGCTAAGGCTAGGGCTCCCCTAGCCTTAGGTTAGGGCTCCCCTAGCCTTAGGCTAGGGCACCCGTAGGCTTAGGCTAAGTCTAAGGCTCCCCTAGCGTTCGGCTAGGGCTCCCCTAGTCTTAGGCTAGGGCTCCCTAGGCTTAGGCTAAGGCTAAGGCTCCTCTAGTCTTAGGCTATCGCTCCCCTAGCGTTAGGTAAGGGCACCCCTAGGCTTAGGCTAGGGCTCCCCGAGCCTTAGGCTAAGGCTCCCCTAGCCTTAGCCTAGGGCACCCCTAGGCTTAGGCTAAGGCTAGGGCTCCCCTAGCCTTGAGCTAGGGCTCCCCTAGCCTTAGGCTAGTGCTCCCCTAGCCTTAGGCGAGGGCACCCCTAGGCTTAGGCTAAGGTTAGTGCTCCCCAAGCCTTAGGCTAGGGCACTTTTAGGCTTAGGCTAAGGCTAGGGCTCCCCTAGCCTTAGGCTAGGGCTCCCCTAGCCTTAGGCTAGGGCACCCCTAGGCTTAGGCTAAGGCTAAGGCACCCCTAGCCTTAGGTTAGGGCTCCCCTAGCCTTAGGCTATGGAACCCCAAGGCTTAGGCTAAGGCTAGGGCTCCCCTACCCTTAGGCTAGGGCTCCCCTAGGCTTATGCTAAGGCTAGGGCTCCTTGAGACTTAGGCTAGGGCTCCCCTAGCCTTAGGCTAGGGCACCCCTAGGCTTAGGCTAAGGCTAGGGCTCCCCTAGCCTTAGGCTAGTGCTCCCCTAGCCTTAGTCTAGGGCACCCCTAGGCTTAGGCTAAGGCTAGGGCTCCCGTAGCCTTAGGCCAAGGCTAAGGATCCCCTAGCCTTAGGCTAGGGCACCTTTAGGCTAGGCTAAGGCTAGGGCTCCCCTAGGCTTAGGCTAAGGCTAGTGCTCCCTAGCCTTAGGTTAGGGCTCCCCTAGCCTTAGGCTAGGGCACCCCTAGGCTTAGGCTAAGGCTAGGGCTCCCCTAGCCTTAGGCTAGGGCTCCCCTAGCCTTAGGCTAGGGCTTTTCTAGACTTAGGTTAGGGTACTCCTAGGCTTAGGCTAAGGCTAGCGCTCCACAAGCCTTAGGCTAGGGCACTTTTAGGCTTAGGCTTAGGCTAGGGCTCCCCTAGCCTTAGGCTAAGGCTCCCCTAGGCTTAGGCTAAGGCTAAAGCTCCCTGAGACTTAGGCTAGGGCCCCCCTAGCTTTAGGCCAGGGCACCCCTAGGCTTAGGCTAAGGCTAGGGCTCCCCTAGCCTTAGGCTAGGGCTCCCCTAGCCTTGGGCTAGGGCTCCCCTAGCCGTAGGCTAGGGCACCCCTAGGCTTAGGCTAAGGCTAGGGCTCCCCTAGCCTTAGGCAAGTCTCCCGTAGCCTTAGACTAGAGCTCCACTAGCCTTAGGCTAGGGCTCCCCTAGCCGTAGGTTAGGGCACCCTTGGCTTAGGCTAAGGCCAGGGCTCCCCTAGCCTTAGGCTAGGGCTCCTCAAGCCTTAGGCTATGGATGCCCTAGCCTTAGGCTAGTGTACCCCTAACCTTAGGCTAGGGCACCCCTAGGCTTAGGCTAAGGCTAGGACACCCCTAGCCTTAGGCTAGTGCTCCCCTATCCTTAGGCTAGGGCACCCTTAGGCTTAGGCTAACGCTAGGGCTCCCCTAGACTTAGGCTAGGGCTCCCCTAGCCTTAGGCTAGGGCTTTTCTAGACTTAGGTTAGGGCACCCCTAGGTTTAGGCTAAAGCTAGCGATCCCCAAGCCTTAGGCTAGGGCACCCCTAAGCTTAGGCTAAGGCTAGGGCACCCTAGCCTTAGGTTAGGGCTCCCCTAGCCTTAGGCTATGGAACCCCAAGGCTTAGGCTAAGGCTAGGGCTCCCCTACCCTTAGGCTAGGGCTCCCCTAGGCTTAGGCTAAGGCTAGGGCTCCCTGAGACTTAGGATAGGGCTCCCCTAGCCTTAGGCTAGGGCACCCCTAGGCTAAGGCTAAGGCTAAGGCTAGGGCTCCCCTAGCCTTAGGCTAGTGCTCCCCTAGCCTTAGGCTAGGGCACCCCTAGGCTTAGGCTAAGGCTAAGGCTCCCCTAGCCTTAGGCTAGAGCTACCCTAGCCTTGGGCTAGCGCTCCGCTAGCCTTAGGCTAGGGCACCCCTAGGCTTAGGCTAAGGCTAGGGCTCCCCTAGCCTTAGGCTAGGGCTTCCCTAGGCTTAGGCTAAGGCTAGGGCCTCTGAGCCTTAGGCTCTGTCTCCACTAGCCTTACGTTAGGGCACCAGTAGGCTTAGGCCAAGGCTAGGGATCCTCTAGCCTTATGCTAGGGCACCTTTAAGCTTAGGCTAAGTCTAGGGCTCCCCTAGCCTTAGGCACGGGCACCCCTAGGCTTAGGCTAAGGCTAGGGCTACCCTAGCCTTAGTTTAGGGCTCCCCTAGGTTCAGGCTAAGGCTAGCGCTCCCCTAGCTTAGGCTAGGGCACTTTTAGGCTTAGGCTAAGGCTAGGGCTCCCCTAGCATTAGGCTAGGGCACCCCTAGGCTTAGGCTAAGGCTAGGGCTCCCCTAGCCTTAGTTTAGGGCTCCCCTAGCCTTAGGCTAGGGCACTTTTAGGCTTAGGCTAAGGCTAGGGCTCCCCTAGCATTAGGCTAGGGCACCCCTAGGCTTAGGCTAAGGCTAGCGCTCCCCTAGCCTTAGGCTAGGGCACTTTTAGGCTTAGGCTAAGGCTAGGGCTCCCCTAGCCTTATGCTAGGGCACCCCTAGGCTTAGGCTAAGGCTAGGGCTCCCCTAGCCTTAGGTTAGGGCTCCCCTAGCCTTAGGCTAGGGCACCCGTAGGCTTAGGCTAAGTCTAAGGCTCCCCTAGCGTTCGGCTAGGGCTCCCCTAGTCTTAGGCTAGGGCTCCCCCAGGCTTAGGATAAGGCTAAGGCTCCTCTAGCCTTAGGCTATCGCTCCCCTAGCGTTAGGTAAGGGCACCCCTAGGCTTAGGCTAGGGCTCCCCGAGCCTTAGGCTAAGGCTCCCCTAGCCTTAGGCTAGGGCACCCCTAGGCTTAGGCTAAGGCTAGGGCTCCCCTAGCCTTGAGCTAGGGCTCCCCTAGCCTTAGGCTAGTGCTCCCCTAGCCTTAGGCGAGGGCACCCCTAGGCTTAGGCTAAGGCTAGTGCTCCCCAAGCCTTAGGCTAGGGCACTTTTAGGCTTAGGCTAAGGCTAGGGCTCCCCTAGCCTTAGGCTAGGGCTCCCCTAGCCTTAGGCTAGGGCACCCCTAGGCTTAGGCTAAGGCTAAGGCACCCCTAGCCTTAGGTTAGGGCTCCCCTAGCCTTAGGCTATGGAACCCCAAGGCTTAGGCTAAGGCTAGGGCTCCCCTACCCTTAGGCTAGGGCTCCCCTAGGCTTATGCTAAGGCTAGGGCTCCTTGAGACTTAGGCTAGGGCTCCCCTAGCCTTAGGCTAGGGCACCCCTAGGCTTAGGCTAAGGCTAGGGCTCCCCTAGCCTTAGGCTAGTGCTCCCCTAGCCTTAGTCTAGGGCACCCCTAGGCTTAGGCTAAGGCTAGGGCTCCCGTAGCCTTAGGCCAAGGCTAAGGATCCCCTAGCCTTAGGCTAGGGCACCTTTAGGCTAGGCTAAGGCTAGGGCTCCCCTAGGCTTAGGCTAAGGCTAGTGCTCCCTAGCCTTAGGTTAGGGCTCCCCTAGCCTTAGCCTAGGGCACCCCTAGGCTTAGGCTAAGGCTAGGGCTCCCCTAGCCTTAGGCTAGGGCTCCCCTAGCCTTAGGTTAGGGCACCCCTAGGCGTAGGCTAAAGCTAGCGCTCCCCAAGCCTTAGGCTAGGGCACTTTTAGGCTTAGGCTAAGGCTAGGGCTCCCCAAGCCTTAGGCTAAGGCTCCCCTAGCCTTAGGCTAGGGCTCCCCTAGCCTTAGGCTAGGGCACCCCTAGGCTTAGGCTAAGGCTAAGGCACCCCTAGCCTTAGGTTAGCGATCCCCTAGCCTTAGGCTATGGAACACCAAGGCTTAGGCTAAGGCTAGGGCTCCCCTACCCTTAGGCTATTGGCCCACTAGGCTTATGCTAAGGCTAGGGCACCTTGAGACTTAGGCTAGGGCTCCCGTAGCCTTAAGCTAGGGCACCCCTAGGCTTAGGCTAAGGCTAGGGCTCCCCTAGCCTTAGGCCAAGGCTAAGGATCCCCTAGACTTAGGCTAGGGCACCTTTAGGCTAGGCTAAGGCTAGGGCTCCCCTAGGCTTAGGCTAAGGCTAGGGCTCCCTAGCCTTAGGTTCGGGCTCCCCTAGCCTTAGGCTAGGGCACCCCTAGGTTTAGGCTAAGGCTATGGTTCCCCTAGCCTTAGGATAGGGCTCCCCTAGCCTTAGGCTAGGGCTCCCCTAGGCTTAGGCTAGGGCACCCCTATAATTAGGCTAAGGCTAGCGCTCCCCTAGCGTTAGGTAAGGGCACCCCTAGGCTTACGCTAGGGCTCCCCGAGCCTAAGGCTAGGGCTCCCCGAAACATAGGCTATGGCTCCCCTAGCCTTAGGGTAGTGTTCCCCTAACCTTAGGCTAGGGCACTCCTAGCCTTAGCCTAGGGCACCCCTAGGCTTAGGCTACGGCTAGGTCTCCCCTAGCCTTAGGCTAAGGCTCCCCTAGCCTTAGGCTAGGGCTCCCCTAGCCTTGGGCTAGGGCTCCCCTAGCCTTAGGCTAGGGCTTTTCTAGACTTAGGTTAGGGTACTCCTAGGCTTAGGCTAAGGCTAGCGCTCCACAAGCCTTAGGCTAGGGCACTTTTAGGCTTAGGCTTAGGCTAGGGCTCCCCTAGCCTTAGGCTAAGGCTCCCCTAGGCTTAGGCTAAGGCTAAAGCTCCCTGAGACTTAGGCTAGGGCCCCCCTAGTTTTAGGCCAGGGCACCCCTAGGCTTAGGCTAAGGCTAGGGCTCCCCTAGCCTTAGGCTAGGGCTCCCCTAGCCTTGGGCTAGGGCTCCCCTAGCCGTAGGCTAGAGCACCCCTAGGCTTAGGCTAAGGCTAGGGCTCCCCTAGCCTTAGGCAAGTCTCCCGTAGCCTTAGACTAGAGCTCCACTAGCCTTAGGCTAGGGCTCCCCTAGCCGTAGGTTAGGGCACCCTTGGCTTAGGCTAAGGCTAGGGCTCCCCTAGCCTTAGGCTAGGGCACTTTTAGGCTTAGGCTAAGGCTAGGGCTCCCCAAGCCTTAGGCTAAGGCTCCCCTAGCCTTAGGCTAGGGCTCCCCTAGCCTTAGGCTAGGGCACCCCTAGGCTTAGGCTAAGGCTAAGGCACCCCTAGCCTTAGGTTAGCGATCCCCTAGCCTTAGGCTATGGAACACCAAGGCTTAGGCTAAGGCTAGGGCTCCCCTACCCTTAGGCTATTGGCCCACTAGGCTTATGCTAAGGCTAGGGCTCCTTGAGACTTAGGCTAGGGCTCCCGTAGCCATAAGCTAGGGCACCCCTAGGCTTAGGCTAAGGCTAGGGCTCCCCTAGCCTTAAGCCAAGGCTAAGGATCCCCTAGACTTAGGCTAGGGCACCTTTAGGCTAGGCTAAGGCTAGGGCTCCCCTAGGCTTAGGCTAAGGCTAGGGCTCCCTAGCCTTAGGTTCGGGCTCCCCTAGCCTTAGGCTAGGGCACCCCTAGGTTTAGGCTAAGGCTATGGTTCCCCTAGCCTTAGGATAGGGCTCCCCTAGCCTTAGGCTAGGGCACCCCTAGAATTAGGCTAAGGCTAGCGCTCCCCTAGCGTTAGGTAAGGGCACCCCTAGGCTTACGCTAGGGCTCCCCGAGCCTAAGGCTAGGGCTCCCCGAAACTTAGGCTATGGCTCCCCTAGCCTTAGGGTAGTGTTCCCCTAACCTTAGGCTAGGGCACTCCTAGCCTTAGCCTAGGGCACCCCTAGGCTTAGGCTACGGCTAGGTCTCCCCTAGCCTTAGGCTAAGGCTCCCCTAGCCTTAGGCTAGGGCTCCCCTAGCCTTGGGCTATGGCTCCCCTAGCCTTAGGCTAGGGCTTTTCTAGACTTAGGTTAGGGTACTCCTAGGCTTAGGCTAAGGCTAGCGCTCCACAAGCCTTAGGCTAGGGCACTTTTAGGCTTAGGCTTAGGCTAGGGCTCCCCTAGCCTTAGGCTAAGGCTCCCCTAGGCTTAGGCTAAGGCTAAAGCTCCCTGAGACTTAGGCTAGGGCCCCCCTAGCTTTAGGCCAGGGCACCCCTAGGCTTAGGCTAAGGCTAGGGCTCCCCTAGCCTTAGGCTAGGGCTCCCCTAGCCTTGGGCTAGGGCTCCCCTAGCCGTAGGCTAGGGCACCCCTAGGCTTAGGCTAAGGCTAGGGCTCCCCTAGCCTTAGGCAAGTCTCCCGTAGCCTTAGACTAGAGCTCCACTAGCCTTAGGCTAGGGCTCCCCTAGCCGTAGGTTAGGGCACCCTTGGCTTAGGCTAAAGCTAGGGCTCCCCTAGCCTTAGGCTAGGGCTCCTCAAGCCTTAGGCTATGGATGCCCTAGCCTTAGGCTAGTGTACCCCTAACCTTAGGCTAGTGCTCCCCTAGCCTTAGGCTAGGGCACCCTTAGGCTTAGGCTAACGCTAGGGCTCCCCTAGACTTAGGCTAGGGCTCCCCTAGCCTTAGGCTAGGGCTTTTCTAGACTTAGGTTAGGGCACCCCTAGGTTTAGGCTAAAGCTAGCGATCCCCAAGCCTTAGGCTAGGGCACCCCTAAGCTTAGGCTAAGGCTAGGGCACCCTAGCCTTAGGTTAGGGCTCCCCTAGCCTTAGGCTATGGAACCCCAAGGCTTAGGCTAAGGCTAGGGCTCCCCTACCCTTAGGCTAGGGCTCCCCTAGGCTTAGGCTAAGGCTAGGGCTCCCTGAGACTTAGGATAGGGCTCCCCTAGCCTTAGGCTAGGGCACCCCTAGGCTAAGGCTAAGGCTAAGGCTAGGGCTCCCCTAGCCTTAGGCTAGTGCTCCCCTAGCCTTAGGCTAGGGCACCCCTAGGCTTAGGCTAAGGCTAAGGCTCCCCTAGCCTTAGGCTAGAGCTACCCTAGCCTTGGGCTAGCGCTCCGCTAGCCTTAGGCTAGGGCACCCCTGGGCTTAGGCTAAGGCTAGGGCTCCCCTAGCCTTAGGCTAGGGCTTCCCTAGGCTTAGGCTAAGGCTAGGGCCTCTGAGCCTTAGGCTCTGTCTCCACTAGCCTTACGTTAGGGCACCAGTAGGCTTAGGCCAAGGCTAGGGATCCTCTAGCCTTATGCTAGGGCACCTTTAAGCTTAGGCTAAGTCTAGGGCTCCCCTAGCCTTAGGCAAGGGCACCCCTAGGCTTAGGCTAAGGCTAGGGCTACCCTAGCCTTAGTTTAGGGCTCCCCTAGGTTCAGGCTAAGGCTAGCGCTCCCCTAGCTTAGGCTAGGGCACTTTTAGGCTTAGGCTAAGGCTAGGGCTCCCCTAGCATTAGGCTAGGGCACCCCTAGGCTTAGGCTAAGGCTAGGGCTCCCCTAGCCTTAGTTTAGGGCTCCCCTAGCCTTAGGCTAGGGCACCCGTAGTCTTAGGCTAAGTCTAGGACTCCCCTAGCCTTAGGATAGGGCACCCCTAGCCTTATGCTAGGGCTCCCCTAACCTTAGGCTAGGGCACACCTAGCCTTAGGCTAGGGCTCCCCTAGCCTTAGGCTAGGTCTCCCCTAGCCTTAGGCTAGGGCTCCTCTAGCCTTAGGCTAGCGCACCCCTAGGCTTAGGATAAGGCTAGGGCTCCCCTAGCCTTAGGGTAGGGCACCCCAAGGCTTTGGCTAAGGCTAGTGCTCCCCTAGCCTTCGGCTAGGGCACACCTATGTTTAGGCTAAGGCTAGGGCTCCCCTAGCCTTAGGCTAGGGCTCCCCTAGTCTTAGGCTAGGGCTCCCCTCGCCTTAGGCTAGGGCTCCCCTAGTCTTAGGCTAGGTCTCCCCTAGCCTTAGGCTAGGGCTCCCCTAGTCTTAGGCTAGGTCTCCCCTAGCCTTAGGCTAGGGCACCCCTAGCCTTAATCTAGCGCTCCCCTAGCCTTAGGCTAGGGCACTCCAAGGCTTAGGCTAGCGCTCCCCTAGTGTTAGGTAAGGACACCCCTAGGCTTAGGCTAGGGCTCCCCGAGCCTTAGGCTAGTGCTCCCCGAACCTTAGGCTATGGCTCCCCTAGCCTTAGGCTAGTGTTCCCCTAACCTTGGGCTAGGGCTCCCCTAGCCTTAGGCTAGGTCACCCCTGGGCTTAGGCTAAGGCGAGGTCTCCCCTAGCCTTAGGCTAGGGCTCCCCAACTGTAGGCTCGGGTACCCCTAGCCTTAGGCTCGTGCTCCCCTAGCTGTACACTAAGGCTCCCCTAGCCTTATGCTAGGGCACCCCTAGGCTTAGGCTAGGGCACGCCTAGGCTTATGCTAGGGAACCCCTAGGCTTAGGCTATGCCTATGGCTCCCCTATCCTTAGGCTAGGGCACCCCTAGGCTTAGGTTAGGGCTCCCCTAGCCTTAAGCTAGGGCCCCCATAGCGTTACGCTAGGGCTCCCCTAGCCTTAGGACAGGGCTCCCCTAGGCTTAGGCTAAGGCTACGGCCCCCGAGCCTTAGGCTCTGGCTCCCCTAGCCTTACTTTAGGACACCCGTAGGCTTAGGCCAAGGCTAGGGATCCCCTAGCCTTATGCTAGGGCACCTTTAGGCTTAGGCTAAGGCTAGGGCTCCCCTTGCCTTAGGCTAGGGCTCCCCTAGCCTTAGGTTAAGGCTCCCCTCGCCTTAGGCTAGGGCTCCCCTAGCGTTAGGCTAGGACTCCCCTAGGCTTAGGCTAGGGATCCCCTAGCCTTAGGCTAAGGCTAGGGCTCCCTAGCCTTAGGTTAGGGCTCCCAAAGCCTTAGGCTAGGGCACCCCTAGGTTTAGGCTAAGGCCAGGGCTCCCCTAGCCTTAGGCTAGGGCTCCCCTAGCCTTAGGTTAGGGCACCCCTAGGCTTAGGCTAAGGCTAGCGCTCCCCAAGCCTTAGGCTAGGGCACTTTTAGGCTTAGGCTAAGGCTAGGGCTCCCCTAGCCTTATGCTAGGGCACCCCTAGGCTTAGGCTAAGGCTAGGGCTCCCCTAGCCTTAGGTTAGGGCTCCCCTAGTCTTAGTCTAGGGCACCCGTAGGCTTAGGCTAAGTCTAAGGCTCCCCTAGCGTTCGGCTAGGGCTCCCCTAGTCTTAGGCTAGGGCTCCCCCAGGCTTAGGCTAAGGCTAAGGCTCCTCTAGCCTTAGGCTATCGCTCCCCTAGCGTTAGGTAAGGGCACCCCTAGGCTTAGGCTAGGGCTCCCCGAGACTTAGGCTAGGGCTCCCCTAGCCTTAGGCTAGGGCACCCCTAGGCTTAGGCTAAGGCTTGTGCTCCCCTAGCCTTGAGCTAGGGCTCCCCTAGCCTTATGCTAGTGCTCCCCTAGCCTTAGGCGAGGGCACCCCTAGGCTTAGGCTAAGGCTAGTGCTCCCCAAGCCTTAGGCTAGGGCACTTTTAGGCTTAGGCTAAGGCTAGGGCTCCCCTAGCCTTAGGCTAGGGCTCCCCTAGCCTTAGGCTAGGGCACCCCTAGGCTTAGGCTAAGGCTAAGGCACCCCTAGCCTTAGGTTAGGGCTCCCCTAGCCTTAGGCTATGGAACCCCAAGGCTTAGGCTAAGGCTAGGGCTCCCCTACCCTTAGGCTAGGGCTCCCCTAGGCTTATGCTAAGGCTAGGGCTCCTTGAGACTTAGGCTAGGGCTCCCCTAGCCTTAGGCTAGGGCACCCCTAGGCTTAGGCTAAGGCTAGGGCTCCCCTAGCCTTAGGCTAGTGCTCCCCTAGCCTTAGTCTAGGGCACCCCTAGGCTTATGCTAAGGCTAGGGCTCCCGTAGCCTTAGGCCAATGCTAAGGATCCCCTAGCCTTAGGCTAGGGCACCTTTAGGCTAGGCTAAGGCTAGGGCTCCCCTAGGCTTAGGCTAAGGCTAGTGCTCCCTAGCCTTAGGTTAGGGCTCCCCTAGCCTTAGGCTAGGGCACCCCTAGGCTTAGGCTAAGGCTAGGGCTCCCCTAGCCTTAGGCTAGGGCTCCCCTAGCCTTAGGCTAGGGCTCCCCTAGCCTTAGGTTAGGGCACCCCTAGGCGTAGGCTAAAGCTAGCGCTCCCCAAGCCTTAGGCTAGGGCACTTTTAGGCTTAGGCTAAGGCTAGGGCTCCCCAAGACTTAGGCTAAGGCTCCCCTAGCCTTAGGCTAGGGCTCCCCTAGCTTTAGGCTAGGGCACCCCTAGGCTTAGGCTAAGGCACCCCTAGCCTTAGGTTAGCGATCCCCTAGCCTTAGGCTATGGAACACCAAGACTTAGGCTAAGGCTAGGGCTCCCCTACCCTTAGGCTATTGCTCCCCTAGGCTTATGCTAAGGCTAGGGCTCCTTGAGACTTAGGCTAGGGCTCCCGTAGCCTTAGGCTAGGGCACCCCTAGGCTTAGGCTAAGGCTAGGGCTCCCCTAGCCTTAGGCCAAGGCTAAGGATCCCCTAGACTTAGGCTAGGGCACCTTTAGGCTAGGCTAAGGCTAGGGCTCCCCTAGGCTTAGGCAAAGGCTAGGGCTCCCTAGCCTTAGGTTCGGGCTCCCCTAGCCTTAGGCTAGGGCACCCCTAGGTTTAGGCTAAAGCTATGGTTCCCCTAGCCTTAGGATAGGGCTCCCCTAGCCTTAGGCTAGGGATCCCCTAGGCTTAGGCTAGGGCACCCCTAGAATTAGGCTAAGGCTAGCGCTCCCCTAGCGTTAGGTAAGGGCACCCCTAGGCTTACGCTAGGGCTCCCCGAGCCTAAGGCTAGGGCTCCCCGAAACTTAGGCTATGGCTCCCCTAGCCTTAGGGTAGTGTTCCCCTAACCTTAGGCTAGGGCACTCCTAGCCTTAGCCTAGGGCACCCCTAGGCTTAGGCTACGGCTAGGTCTCCCCTAGCATTAGGCTAAGGCTCCCCTAGCCTTAGGCTAGGGCTCCCCTAGCCTTGGGCTAGGGCTCCCCTAGCCTTAGGCTAGGGCTTTTCTAGACTTAGGTTAGGGTACTCCTAGGCTTAGGCTAAGGCTAGCGCTCCACAAGCCTTAGGCTAGGGCACTTTTAGGCTTAGGCTTAGGCTAGGGCTCCCCTAGCCTTAGGCTAAGGCTCCCCTAGGCTTAGGCTAAGGCTAAAGCTCCCTGAGACTTAGGCTAGGGCCCCCCTAGCTTTAGGCCAGGGCACCCCTAGGCTTAGGCTAAGGCTAGGGCTCCCCTAGCCTTAGGCTAGGGCTCCCCTAGCCTTGGGCTAGGGCTCCCCTAGCCGTAGGCTAGGGCACCCCTAGGCTTAGGCTAAGGCTAGGGCTCCCCTAGCCTTAGGCAAGTCTCCCGTAGCCTTAGACTAGAGCTCCACTAGCCTTGGGCTAGGGCTCCCCTAGCCGTAGGTTAGGGCACCCTTGGCTTAGGCTAAGGCTAGGGCTCCCCTAGCCTTAGGCTAGGGCTCCTCAAGCCTTAGGCTATGGCTGCCCTAGCCTTAGGCTAGTGTACCCCTAACCTTAGGCTAGGGCACCCCTAGGCTTAGGCTAAGGCTAGGACACCCCTAGCCTTAGGCTAGTGCTCCCCTAGCCTTAGGCTAGGGCACCCTTAGGCTTAGGCTAACGCTAGGGCTCCCCTAGACTTAGGCTAGGGCTCCCCTAGCCTTAGGCTAGGGCTTTTCTAGACTTAGGTTAGGGCACCCCTAGGTTTAGGCTAAAGCTAGCGATCCCCAAGCCTTAGGCTAGGGCACCCCTAAGCTTAGGCTAAGGCTAGGGCACCCTAGCCTTAGGTTAGGGCTCCCCTAGCCTTAGGCTATGGAACCCCAAGGCTTAGGCTAAGGCTAGGGCTCCCCTACCCTTAGGCTAGGGCTCCACTAGGCTTAGGCTAAGGCTAGGGCTCCCTGAGACTTAGGATAGGGCTCCCCTAGCCTTAGGCTAGGGCACCCCTAGGCTAAGGCTAAGGCTAAGGCTAGGGCTCCCCTAGCCTTAGGCTAGTGCTCCCCTAGCCTTAGGCTAGGGCACCCCTAGGCTTAGGCTAAGGCTAAGGCTCCCCTAGCCTTAGGCTAGAGCTACCCTAGCCTTGGGCTAGCGCTCCGCTAGCCTTAGGCTAGGGCACCCCTAGGCTTAGGCTAAGGCTAGGGCCTCTGAGCCTTAGGCTCTGTCTCCACTAGCCTTACGTTAGGGCACCAGTAGGCTTAGGCCAAGGCTAGGGATCCTCTAGCCTTATGCTAGGGCACCTTTAAGCTTAGGCTAAGTCTAGGGCTCCCCTAGCCTTAGGCAAGGGCACCCCTAGGCTTAGGCTAAGGCTAGGGCTACCCTAGCCTTAGGCTAGGGCTCCCTAGGCTTAGGCTAAGGCTAGGGCTCCCTAGCCTTAGGTTAGGGCTCCCCTAGCCTTAGGTTAGGGCACCCCTAGGCTTAGGCTAAGGCTAGGGCTGCCCTAGCCTTAGGTTAGGGCACCCCTAGGTTCAGGCTAAGGCTAGCGCTCCCCTAGCTTAGGCTAGGGCACTTTTAGGCTTAGGCTAAGGCTAGGGCTCCCCTAGCATTAGGCTAGGGCACCCCTAGGCTTAGGCTAAGGCTAGGGCTCCCCTAGCCTTAGTTTAGGGCTCCCCTAGCCTTAGGCTAGGGCACCCGTAGTCTTAGGCTAAGTCTAGGACTCCCCTAGCCTTAGGATAGGGCACCCCTAGCCTTATGCTAGGGCTCCCCTAACCTTAGGCTAGGGCACACCTAGCCTTAGGCTAGGGCTCCCCTAGCCTTAGGCTAGGTCTCCCCTAGCCTTAGGCTAGGGCTCCGCTAGCCTTAGGCTAGCGCACCCCTAGGCTTAGGATAAGGCTAGGGCTCCCCTAGCCTTAGGGTAGGGCACCCCAAGGCTTTGGCTAAGGCTAGTGCTCCCCTAGCCTTCGGCTAGGGCACACCTATGTTTAGGCTAAGGCTAGGGCTCCCCTAGCCTTAGGCTAGGGCTCCCCTAGTCTTAGGCTAGGGCTCCCCTAGCCTTAGGCTAGGGCTCCCCTAGTCTTAGGCTAGGTCTCCCCTAGCCTTAGGCTAGGGCTCCCCTAGTCTTAGGCTAGGTCTCCCCTGGCCTTAGGCTAGGGCACCCCTAGCCTTAATCTAGCGCTCCCCTAGCCTTAGGCTAGGGCACTCCAAGGCTTAGGCTAGCGCTCCCCTAGTGTTAGGTAAGGGCACCCCTAGGCTTAGGCTAGGGCTCCCCGAGCCTTAGGCTAGTGCTCCCCGAACCTTAGGCTATGGCTCCCCTAGCCTTAGGCTAGTGTTCCCCTAACCTTGGGCTAGGGTTCCCCTAGCCTTAGGCTAGGTCACCCCTGGGCTTAGGCTAAGGTGAGGTCTCCCCTAGCCTTAGGCTAGGGCTCCCCTAGCCTTAGGCTAGTGTTCCCCTAGCCTTAGGCTAGGGCACCCCTAGGCTTAGGCTAAGGCTAGGGCTCCCCTAGCCTTAAGCTAGGGCTCCCCTAGCCTTAGGCTAGGGCTTTTCTAGCCTTAGGTTAGGGCACCCCTAGGCTTAGGCTAAGGCTAGGGCTCCCCAAGCCTTAGGCTAAGGCTCCCCTAGCCTTAGGCTAGGGCTCCCCTAGCCTTAGGCTAGGGCACCCCTAGGCTTAGGCTAAGGCTAGGGCTCCCCTAGCCTTAGGCTAGGGCTTTTCTAGCCTTAGGTTAGGGCACCCCAAGGCTTTGGCTAAGGCTAGGGCTCCCCTAGCCTTAGGATAGGGCTCCCCTAGCCTTAGACTAAGGCTCCCCTAGCCTTAGGCTAGGGCTCCCCTAGCCTTAGGTTAGGGCACCCCTAGGCTTAGGCTAAGGCTAGGGCTGCCCTAGCCTTAGGCTAGGGCTGCCCTAGCCTTAGGTTAGGGCACCCCTAGGTTCAGGCTAAGGCTAGCGCTCCCCTAGCTTAGGCTAGGGCACTTTTAGGCTTAGGCTAAGGCTAGGGCTCCCCTAGCATAAGGCTAGGGCACCCCAAGGCTTTGGCTAAGGCTAGGGATCCCCTAGCCTTATGCTAGGGCACCTTTAGGCTTAGGCTAAGGCTAGGGCTCCCCTCGCCTTAGGCTAGGGCTCCCCTAGCCTTAAGTTAAGGCTCCCCTCGCCTTAGGCTAGGGCTCCCCTAGCGTTAGGCTAGGGCTCCCCTAGGCTTAGGCTAGGGCTCCCCTAGCCTTAGGCTAAGGCTAGGGCTCCCTAGCCTTAGGTTAGGGCTCCCCTAGCCTTAGGCTAGGGCACCCCTTGGTTTAGGCTAAGGCCAGGGCTCCCCTAGCCTTAGGCTAGGGCTCCCCTAGCCTTAGGTTAAGGCACCCCTAGGCTTAGGCTAAGGCTAGCGCTCCCCTAGCCTTAGGCTAGGGCACTTTTAGGCTTAGGCTAAGGCTAGGGCTCCCCTAGCCTTATGCTAGGGCACCCCTAGGCTTAGGCTAAGGCTAGGGCTCCCCTAGCCTTAGGTAAGGGCTCCCCAGGCCTTAGGCTAGGGCACCCGTAGGCTTAGGCTAAGTCTAAGGCTCCCCTAGCGTTCGGCTAGGGCTCCCCTAGTCTTAGGCTAGGGCTCCCCCAGGCTTAGGCTAAGGCTAAGGCTCCTCTAGCCTTAGGCTATCGCTCCCCTAGCGTTAGGTAAGGGCACCCCTAGGCTTAGGCTAGGGCTCCCCGAGCCTTAGGCTAGGGCTCCCCTAGCCTTAGGCTAGGGCACCCCTAGGCTTAGGCTAAGGCTAGGGCTCCCCTAGCCTTGAGCTAGGGCTCCCCTAGCCTTAGGCTAGTGCTCCCCTAGCCTTAGGCGAGGGCACCCCTAGGCTTAGGCTAAGGCTAGTGCTCCCCAAGCCTTAGGCTAGGGCACTTTTAGGCTTAGGCTAAGGCTAGGGCTCCCCTAGCCTTAGGCTAGGGCTCCCCTAGCCTTAGGCTAGGGCTCCCCTAGGCTTAGGCTAAGGCTAAGGCACCCCTAGCCTTAGGTTAGGGCTCCCCTAGCCTTAGGCTATGGAACCCCAAGGCTTAGGCTAAGGCTAGGGCTCCCCTACCCTTAGGCTAGGGCTCCCCTAGGCTTATGCTAAGGCTAGGGCTCCTTGAGACTTAGGCTAGGGCTCCCCTAGCCTTAGGCTAGGGCACCCCTAGGCTTAGGCTAAGGCTAGGGCTCCCCTAGCCTTAGGCTAGGGCTCCCCTAGGCTTAGGCTAGGGCACCCCTAGGCTAAGGCTAAGGCTAGGGCTCCCCTAGCCTTAGTTTAGGGCTCCCCTAGCCTTAGGCTAGGGCACCCCTAGGCTAAGGCTAAGGCTAAGGCTAGGGCTCCCCTAGCCTTAGGCTAGTGCTCCCCTAGCCTTAGGCTAGGGCACCCCTAGGCTTAGGCTAAGGCTAAGGCTCCCCTAGCCTTAGGCTAGAGCTACCCTAGCCTTGGGCTAGCGCTCCGCTAGCCTTAGGCTAGGGCACCCCTAGGCTTAGGCTAAGGCTAGGGCTCCCCTAGCCTTAGGCTAGGGCTTCCCTAGGCTTAGGCTAAGGCTAGGGCCTCTGAGCCTTAGGCTCTGTCTCCACTAGCCTTACGTTAGGGCACCAGTAGGCTTAGGCCAAGGCTAGGGATCCTCTAGCCTTATGCTAGGGCACCTTTAAGCTTAGGCTAAGTCTAGGGCTCCCCTAGCCTTAGGCAAGGGCACCCCTAGGCTTAGGCTAAGGCTAGGGCTACCCTAGCCTTAGGCTAGGGCTCCCTAGGCTTAGGCTAAGGCTAGGGCTCCCTAGCCTTAGGTTAGGGCTCCCCTAGCCTTAGGTTAGGGCACCCCTAGGCTTAGGCTAAGGCTAGGGCTGCCCTAGCCTTAGGTTAGGTCACCCCTAGGTTCAGGCTAAGGCTAGCGCTCCCCTAGCTTAGGCTAGGGCACTTTTAGGCTTAGGCTAAGGCTAGGGCTCCCCTAGCATTAGGCTAGGGCACCCCTAGGCTTAGGCTAAGGCTAGGGCTCCCCTAGCCTTAGTTTAGGGCTCCCCTAGCCTTAGGCTAGGGCACCCGTAGTCTTAGGCTAAGTCTAGGACTCCCCTAGCCTTAGGATAGGGCACCCCTAGCCTTATGCTAGGGCTCCCCTAACCTTAGGCTAGGGCACACCTAGCCTTAGGCTAGGGCTCCCCTAGCCTTAGGCTAGGTCTCCCCTAGCCTTAGGCTAGGGCTCCTCTAGCCTTAGGCTAGCGCACCCCTAGGCTTAGGATAAGGCTAGGGCTCCCCTAGCCTTAGGGTAGGGCACCCCAAGGCTTTGGCTAAGGCTAGTGCTCCCCTAGCCTTCGGCTAGGGCACACCTATGTTTAGGCTAAGGCTAGGGCTCCCCTAGCCTTAGGCTAGGGCTCCCCTAGTCTTAGGCTAGGGCTCCCCTAGCCTTAGGCTAGGGCTCCCCTAGTCTTAGGCTAGGTCTCCCCTAGCCTTAGGCTAGGGTTCCCCTAGTCTTAGGCTAGGTCTCCCCTGGCCTTAGGCTAGGGCACCCCTAGCCTTAATATAGCGCTCCCCTAGCCTTAGGCTAGGGCACTCCAAGGCTTAGGCTAGCGCTCCCCTAGTGTTAGGTAAGGGCACCCCTAGGCTTAGGCTAGGGCTCCCGGAGCCTTAGGCTAGTGCTCCCCGAACCTTAGGCTATGGCTCCCCTAGCCTTAGGCTAGTGTTCCCCTAACCTTGGGCTAGGGCTCCCCTAGCCTTAGGCTAGGTCACCCCTGGGCTTAGGCTAAGGCGAGGTCTCCCCTAGCCTTAGGCTAGGGCTCCCCTAGCCTTAGGCTAGTGCTCCCCTAGCCTTAGGCTAGGGCACCCCTAGGCTTAGGCTAAGGCTAGGGCTCCCCTAGCCTTAAGCTAGGGCTCCCCTAGCCTTAGGCTAGGGCTTTTCTAGCCTTAGGTTAGGGCACCCCTAGGCTTAGGCTAAGGCTAGGGCTCCCCTAGCCTTAGGCTAAGGCTCCCCTAGCCTTAGGCTAGGGCTCCCCTAGCCTTAGGCTAGGGCACCCCTAGGCTTAGGCTAAGGCTAGGGCTCCCCTAGCCTTTGGCTAGGGCTCCCCTAGCCTTAGGCTAGGGCTTTTCTAGCCTTAGGTTAGGGAACCCCAAGGCTTTGGCTAAGGCTAGGGCTCCCCTAGCCTTAGGATAGGGCTCCCCTAGCCTTAGACTAAGGCTCCCCTAGCCTTAGGCTAGGGCTCCCCTAGCCTTAGGTTAGGGCACCCCTAGGCTTAGGCTAAGGCTAGGGCTGCCCTAGCCTTAGGCTAGGGCTGCCCTAGCCTTAGGTTAGGGCACCCCTAGGTTCAGGCTAAGGCTAGCGCTCCCCTAGCTTAGGCTAGGGCACTTTTAGGCTTAGGCTAAGGCTAGGGCTCCCCTAGCATTAGGCTAGGGCACCCCTAGGCTTAGGCTAAGGCTAGGTCTCCCCTAGCCTTAGAGTAGGGCACCCCAAGGCTTTGGCTAAGGCTAGGGCTCCCCAAGCCTTAGGCTAGGGCTACCCTAGCCTTAGGCTTGGGCTCCCCTAGCTGTAGGCTCGGGTACCCCTAGCCTTAGGCTCGTGCTCCCCTAGCTGTACACTAAGGCTCCCCTAGCCTTATGCTAGTGCACCCCTGGCTTAGGCTAGGGCACCCCTAGGCTTATGCTAGGGAACCCCTAGGCTTAGGCTATGGCTATGGCTCCCCTATCTTTAGGCTTGGGCACCCCTAGGCTTAGGTTAGGGCTCCCCTAGCCTTAAGCTAGGGCCCCCATAGCGTTACGCTAGGGCTCCCCTAGCCTTAGGACAGGGCTCCCCTTGGCTTAGGCCAGGGCTCCCCTAGCCTTAGGCTAGGGCTCCCCTAGCCTTAGGCTAGGGCTCCCCTAGCCTTAGGCTAGGGCACCCCTAGGCTTAGGCTAAGGCTAGGGCTCCCCTAGCCTTAGGCTAGGGCTCCCCTAGCCTTAGGCTAGGGCTCCCCTAGCCTTAGTCTAGGGCACCCCTAGGCTTAGGCTAAGGCTAGGGCTCCCCTAGCCTTAGAGTAGGGCTCCCCTAGCCTTAGGCTAGGGCACGACTAGGCTTAGGCTAAGGCTAGGGCTCCCCTAGCCTTAGGCTAGGGCTCCCCTAGGCTTAGGCTAAGGCTACGGCCCCCGAGCCTTAGGCTCTGGCTACCCTAGCCTTACTTTAGGACACCCGTAGGCTTAGGCCAAGGCTAGGGATCCCCTAGCCTTATGCTAGGGCACCTTTAGGCTTAGGCTAAGGCTAGGGCTCCCCTCGCCTTAGGCTAGGGCTCCCCTAGCCTTAAGTTAAGGCTCCCCTCGCCTTAGGCTAGGGCTCCCCTAGCGTTAGGCTAGGGCTCCCCTAGGCTTAGGCTAGGGCTCCCCTAGCCTTAGGCTAAGGCTAGGGCTCCCTAGCCTTAGGTTAGGGCTCCCCTAGCCTTAGGCTAGGGCTCCCCTAGCCTTAGGTTAAGGCACCCCTAGGCTTAGGCTAAGGCTAGCGCTCCCCTAGCCTTAGGCTAGGGCACTTTTAGGCTTAGGCTAAGGCTAGGGCTCCCCTAGCCTTATGCTAGGGCACCTCTAGGCTTAGGCTAAGGCTAGGGCTCCCCTAGCCTTAGGTTAGGGCTCCCCAGGCCTTAGGCTAGGGCACCCGTAGGCTTAGGCTAAGTCTAAGGCTCCACTAGCGTTCGGCTAGGGCTCCCCTAGTCTTAGGCTAGGGCTCCCCCAGGCTTAGGCTAAGGCTAAGGCTCCTCTAGCCTTAGGCTATCGCTCCCCTAGCGTTAGGTAAGGGCACCCCTAGGCTTAGGCTAGGGCTCCCCGAGCCTTAGGCTAGGGCTCCCCTAGCCTTAGGCTAGGGCACCCCTAGGCTTAGGCTAAGGCTAGGGCTCCCCTAGCCTTGAGCTAGGGCTCCCCTAGCCTTAGGCTAGTGCTCCCCTAGCCTTAGGCGAGGGCACCCCTAGGCTTAGGCTAAGGCTAGTGCTCCCCAAGCCTTAGGCTAGGGCACTTTTAGGCTTAGGCTTAGGCTAGGGCTCCCCTAGCCTTAGGCTAAGGCTCCCCTAGGCTTAGGCTAAGGCTAAAGCTCCCTGAGACTTAGGCTAGGGCCCCCCTAGCTTTAGGCCAGGGCACCCCTAGGCTTAGGCTAAGGCTAGGGCTCCCCTAGCCTTAGGCTAGGGCTCCCCTAGCCTTGGGCTAGGGCTCCCCTAGCCATAGGCTAGGGCACCCCTAGGCTTAGGCTAAGGCTAGGGCTCCCCTAGCCTTAGGCAAGTCTCCCGTAGCCTTAGACTAGAGCTCCACTAGCCTTGGGCTAGGGCTCCCCTAGCCGTAGGTTAGGGCACCCTTGGCTTAGGCTAAGGCTAGGGCTCCCCTAGCCTTAGGCTAGGGCTCCTCAAGCCTTAGGCTATGGCTGCCCTAGCCTTAGGCTAGTGTACCCCTAACCTTAGGCTAGGGCACCCCTAGGCTTAGGCTAAGGCTAGGACACCCCTAGCCTTAGGCTAGTGCTCCCCTAGCCTTAGGCTAGGGCACCCTTAGGCTTAGGCTAACGCTAGGGCTCCCCTAGACTTAGGCTAGGGCTCCCCTAGCCTTAGGCTAGGGCTTTTCTAGACTTAGGTTAGGGCACCCCTAGGTTTAGGCTAAAGCTAGCGATCCCCAACCTTAGGCTAGGGCACCCCTAAGCTTAGGCTAAGGCTAGGGCACCCTAGCCTTAGGTTAGGGCTCCCCTAGCCTTAGGCTATGGAACCCCAAGGCTTAGGCTAAGGCTAGGGCTCCCCTACCCTTAGGCTAGGGCTCCCCTAGGCTTAGGCTAAGGCTAGGGCTCCCTGAGACTTAGGATAGGGCTCCCCTAGCCTTAGGCTAGGGCACCCCTAGGCTAAGGCTAAGGCTAAGGCTAGGGCTCCCCTAGCCTTAGGCTAGGGCACCCCTAGGCTTAGGCTAAGGCTAAGGCTCCCCTAGCCTTAGGCTAGAGCTACCCTAGCCTTGGGCTAGCGCTCCGCTAGCCTTAGGCTAGGGCACCCCTAGGCTTAGGCTAAGGCTAGGGCCTCTGAGCCTTAGGCTCTGTCTCCACTAGCCTTACGTTAGGGCACCAGTAGGCTTAGGCCAAGGCTAGGGATCCTCTAGCCTTATGCTAGGGCACCTTTAAGCTTAGGCTAAGTCTAGGGCTCCCCTAGCCTTAGGCAAGGGCACCCCTAGGCTTAGGCTAAGGCTAGGGCTACCCTAGCCTTAGGCTAGGGCTCCCTAGGCTTAGGCTAAGGCTAGGGCTCCCTAGCCTTAGGTTAGGGCTCCCCTAGCCTTAGGTTAGGGCACCCCTAGGCTTAGGCTAAGGCTAGGGCTGCCCTAGCCTTAGGTTAGGGCACCCCTAGGTTCAGGCTAAGGCTAGCGCTCCCCTAGCTTAGGCTAGGGCACTTTTAGGCTTAGGCTAAGGCTAGGGCTCCCCTAGCATTAGGCTAGGGCACCCCTAGGCTTAGGCTAAGGCTAGGGCTCCCCTAGCCTTAGTTTAGGGCTCCCCTAGCCTTAGGCTAGGGCACCCGTAGTCTTAGGCTAAGTCTAGGACTCCCCTAGCCTTAGGATAGGGCACCCCTAGCCTTAGGCTAGGGCTCCTCTAGCCTTAGGCTAGCGCACCCCTAGGCTTAGGATAAGGCTAGGGCTCCCCTAGCCTTAGGGTAGGGCACCCCAAGGCTTTGGCTAAGGCTAGTGCTCCCCTAGCCTTCGGCTAGGGCACACCTATGTTTAGGCTAAGGCTAGGGCTCCCCTAGCCTTAGGCTAGGGCTCCCCTAGTCTTAGGCTAGGGCTCCCCTAGCCTTAGGCTAGGGCTCCCCTAGTCTTAGGCTAGGTCTCCCCTAGCCTTAGGCTAGGGCTCCCCTAGTCTTAGGCTAGGTCTCCCCTGGCCTTAGGCTAGGGCACCCCTAGCCTTAATCTAGCGCTCCCCTAGCCTTAGGCTAGGGCACTCCAAGGCTTAGGCTAGCGCTCCCCTAGTGTTAGGTAAGGGCACCCCTAGGCTTAGGCTAGGGCTCCCCGAGCCTTAGGCTAGTGCTCCCCGAACCTTAGGCTATGGCTCCCCTAGCCTTAGGCTAGTGTTCCCCTAACCTTGGGCTAGGGTTCCCCTAGCCTTAGGCTAGGTCACCCCTGGGCTTAGGCTAAGGTGAGGTCTCCCCTAGCCTTAGGCTAGGGCTCCCCTAGCCTTAGGCTAGTGTTCCCCTAGCCTTAGGCTAGGGCACCCCTAGGCTTAGGCTAAGGCTAGGGCTCCCCTAGCCTTAAGCTAGGGCTCCCCTAGCCTTAGGCTAGGGCTTTTCTAGCCTTAGGTTAGGGCACCCCTAGGCTTAGGCTAAGGCTAGGGCTCCCCTAGCCTTAGGCTAAGGCTCCCCTAGCCTTAGGCTAGGGCTCCCCTAGCCTTAGGCTAGGGCACCCCTAGGCTTAGGCTAAGGCTAGGGCTCCCCTAGCCTTAGGCTAGGGCTTTTCTAGCCTTAGGTTAGGGCACCCCAAGGCTTTGGCTAAGGCTAGGGCTCCCCTAGCCTTAGGATAGGGCTCCCCTAGCCTTAGACTAAGGCTCCCCTAGCCTTAGGCTAGGGCTCCCCTAGCCTTAGGTTAGGGCACCCCTAGGCTTAGGCTAAGGCTAGGGCTGCCCTAGCCTTAGGCTAGGGCTGCCCTAGCCTTAGGTTAGGGCACCCCTAGGTTCAGGCTAAGGCTAGCGCTCCCCTAGCTTAGGCTAGGGCACTTTTAGGCTTAGGCTAAGGCTAGGGCTCCCCTAGCATTAGGCTAGGGCACCCCTAGGCTTAGGCTAAGGCTAGGGCTCCCCTAGCCTTAGAGTAGGGCACCCCAAGGCTTTGGCTAAGGCTAGGGCTCCCCAAGCCTTAGGCTAGGGCTACGCTAGCCTTAGGCTTGGGCTCCCCTAGCTGTAGGCTCGGGTACCCCTAGCCTTAGGCTCGTGCTCCCCTAGCTGTACACTAAGGCTCCCCTAGCCTTATGCTAGTGCACCCCTGGCTTAGGCTAGGGCACCCCTAGGCTTATGCTAGGGTACCCCTAGGCTTAGGCTATGGCTATGGCTCCCCTATCTTTAGGCTTGGGCACCCCTAGGCTTAGGTTAGGGCTCCCCTAGCCTTAAGCTAGGGCCCCCATAGCGTTACGCTAGGGCTCCCCTAGCCTTAGGACAGGGCTCCCCTTGGCTTAGGCCAGGGCTCCCCTAGCCTTAGGCTAGGG
>NW_027458605.1:0-69432 GCF_050624435.1 Tenrec ecaudatus | reverse complement strand
CTCCCCTAGCCTTCAGGCGAGGGCGCCCCTAGGCTTTAGGCTAGGGCTCCCCTAGGCTAAGGCTAGGGCTCCCCTAGCCTTCAGGCGAGGGCGCCCCTAGGCTTTAGGCTAGGGCTCCCCTAGGCTAAGGCTAGGGCTCCCCTAGCCTTCAGGCGAGGGCGCCCCTAGGCTTTAGGCTAGGGCTCCCCTAGGCTAAGGCTAGGGCTCCCCTAGCCTTCAGGCGAGGGCGCCCCTAGGCTTTAGGCTAGGGCTCCCCTAGGCTAAGGCTAGGGCTCCCCTAGCCTTCAGGCGAGGGCGCCCCTAGGCTTTAGGCTAGGGCTCCCCTAGGCTAAGGCTAGGGCTCCCCTAGCCTTCAGGCGAGGGCGCCCCTAGGCTTTAGGCTAGGGCTCCCCTAGGCTAAGGCTAGGGCTCCCCTAGCCTTCAGGCGAGGGCGACCCAAGGCTTTAGGCTAGGGCTCCCCTAGGCTAAGGCTAGGGCTCCCCTAGCCTTCAGGCGAGGGCGCCCCTACGCTTTAGGCTAGGGCTCCCCTAGGCTAAGGCTAGGGCTCCCCTAGCCTTCAGGCGAGGGCACCCCTAGGCTTTAGGCTAGGGCTCCCCTAGGCTAAGGCTAGGGCTCCCCTAGCCTTCAGGCGAGGGCACCCCTAGGCTTTAGGCTAGGGCTCCCCTAGGCTAAGGCTAGGGCTCCCCTAGCCTTCAGGCGAGGGCACCCCTAGGCTTTAGGCTAGGGCTCCCCTAGGCTAAGGCTAGGGCTCCCCTAGCCTTCAGGCGAGGGCACCCCTAGGCTTTAGGCTAGGGCTCCCCTAGGCTAAGGCTAGGGCTCCCCTAGCCTTAAGGCGAGGGCACCCCTAGGCTTTAGGCTAGGGCTCCCCTAGCCTTCAGGCGAGGGCTCCCCTAGGCTAAGGCTAGGGCTCCCCTAGCCTTCAGGCGAGGGCACCCCTAGGCTTTAGGCTAGGGCTCCCCTAGGCTAAGGCTAGGGCTCCCCTAGCCTTCAGGCGAGGGCACCCCTAGGCTTTAGGCTAGGGCTCCCCGAGGCTAAGGCTAGGGCCCCCCTAGCCTTCAGGCGAGGGCGCCCCTAGGCTTTAGGCTCGGGCTCCCTGAGGCTAAGGCTAGGGCTCCCCTAGCCCTCAGGCGAGGGCGCCCCTAGGCTTTAGGCTTGGGCTCCCCGAGGCTAAGGCTAGGGCTCCCCTAGCCCTCAGGCGAGGGCGCCCCTAGGCTTTAGGCTCGGGCTCCCCGAGGCTAAGGCTAGGGCTCCCCTAGCCCTCAGGCGAGGGCGCCCCTAGGCTTTAGGCTCGGGCTCCCCGAGGCTAAGGCTAGGGCTCCCCTAGCCCTCAGGCGAGGGCGCCCCTAGGCTTTAGGCTCGGGCTCCACGAGGCTAAGGCTAGGGCTCCCCTAGCCCTCAGGCGAGGGCGCCCCTAGGCTTTAGGCTCGGGCTCCCCGAGGCTAAGGCTAGGGCTCCCCTAGCCCTCAGGCGAGGGCGCCCCTAGGCTTTAGGCTCGGGCTCCCCGAGGCTAAGGCTAGGGCTCCCCTAGCCCTCAGGCGAGGGCGCCCCTAGGCTTTAGGCTCGGGCTCCCCGAGGCTAAGGCTAGGGCTCCCCTAGCCCTCAGGCGAGGGCGCACCTAGGCTTTAGGCTCGGGCTCCCCGAGGCTAAGGCTAGGGCTCCCCTAGCCCTCAGGCGAGGGCGCCACTAGGCTTTAGGCTCGGGCTCCCCGAGGCTAAGGCTAGGGCTCCCCTAGCCCTCAGGCGAGGGCGCCCCTAGGCTTTAGGCTCGGGCTCCCCGAGGCTAAGGCTAGGGCTCCCCTAGCCCTCAGGCGAGGGCGCCCCTAGGCTTTAGGCTCGGGCTCCCCGAGGCTAAGGCTAGGGCTCCCCTAGCCCTCAGAGGAGGGCGCCCCTAGGCTTTAGGCTCGGGCTCCCCGAGGCTAAGGCTAGGGCTCCCCTAGCCCTCAGGCGAGGGCGCCCCTAGGCTTTAGGCTCGGGCTCCCCGAGGCTAAGGCTAGGGCTCCCCTAGCCCTCAGGCGAGGGCGCCCCTAGGCTTTAGGCTCGGGCTCCCCGAGGCTAAGGCTAGGGCTCCCCTAGCCCTCAGGCGAGGGCGCCCCTAGGCTTTAGGCTCGGGCTCCCCGAGGCTAAGGCTAGGGCTCCCCTAGCCCTCAGGCGAGGGCGCCCCTAGGCTTTAGGCTCGGGCTCCCCGAGGCTAAGGCTAGGGCTCCCCTAGCCCTCAGGCGAGGGCGCCCCTAGGCTTTAGGCTCGGGCTACCTGAGGCTAAGGCTAGGGCTCCCCTAGCCCTCAGGCGAGGGCGCCCCTAGGCTTTAGGCTCCCCTAGGCTAAGGCTAGGGCTCCCCTAGGCTAAGGCTAGGGCTCCCTTAGCCTTCAGGCGAGGGCGCCCCTAGGCTTTAGGCTCGGGCTCCCCTAGGCTAAGGCTAGGGCTCCCCTAGCCTTCAGGCGAGGGCACCCCTAGGCTTTAGGCTCCCCTAGGCTAAGGCTAGGGCTCCCCTAGGCTAAGGCTAGGGCTCCCCTAGCCTTCAGGCGAGGGCGCCCCTAGGCTTTAGGCTCCCCTAGGCTAAGGCTAGGGCTCCCCTAGCCTTCAGGCGAGGGCGCCCCTAGGCTTTCGGCTCCCCTAGGCTAAGGCTAGGGCTCCCCTAGCCTTCAGGCGAGGGCGCCCCTAGGCTTTCGGCTCCCCTAGGCTAAGGCTAGGGCTCCCCTAGCCTTCAGGCGAGGGCGCCCCTAGGCTTTAGGCTCCCCTAGGCTAAGGCTAGGGCTCCCCTAGCCTTCAGGCGAGGGCGCCCCTAGGCTTTAGGCTCCCCTAGGCTAAGGCTAGGGCTCCCCTAGCCTTCAGGCGAGGGCGCCCCTAGGCTTTAGACTCCCCTAGGCTAAGGCTAGGGCTCCCCTAGCCTTCAGGCGTGGGCGCCCCTAGGCTTTAGGCTAGGGCTCCCCTAGCCTTCAGGCTAGGGCTCCCCTAGCCTTCAGGCGAGGGCGCCCCTAGGCTTTAGGCTAGGGCTCCCCTAGGCTAAGGCTAGGGCTCCCCTAGCCTTCAGGCGAGGGCGCCCCTAGGCTTTAGGCTAGGGCTCCCCTAGGCTAAGGCTAGGGCTCCCCTAGCCTTCAGGCGAGGGCGCCCCTAGGCTTTAGGCAAGGGCTCCCCTAGGCTAAGGCTAGGGCTCCCCTAGCCTTCAGGTGAGGGCGCCCCTAGGCTTTAGGCTAGGGCTCCCCTAGGCTAAGGCTAGGGCTCCCCTAGCCTTCAGGCGAGGGCGCCCCTAGGCTTTAGGCTAGGGCTCCCCTAGGCTAAGGCTAGGGCTCCCCTAGCCTTCAGGCGAGGGCGCCCCTAGGCTTTAGGCTAGGGCTCCCCTAGGCTAAGGCTAGGGCTCCCCTAGCCTTCAGGCGAGGGCGCCCCTAGGCTTTAGGCTAGGGCTCCCCTAGGCTAAGGCTAGGGCTCCCCTAGCCCTCAGGCGAGGGCGCCCCTAGGCTTTAGGCTCGGGCTCCCCGAGGCTAAGGCTAGGGCTCCCCTAGCCCTCAGGCGAGGGCGCCCCTAGGCTTTAGGCTCGGGCTCCCCGAGGCTAAGGCTAGGGCTCCCCTAGCCCTCAGGCGAGGGCGCCCCTAGGCTTTAGGCTCGGGCTCCCCGAGGCTAAGGCTAAGGCTCCCCTAGCCCTCAGGCGAGGGCGCCCCTAGGCTTTAGGCTCGGGCTCCCTGAGGCTAAGGCTAGGGCTCCCCTAGCCCTCAGGCGAGGGCGCCCCTAGGCTTTAGGCTCGGGCTCCCCGAGGCTAAGGCTAGGGCTCCCCTAGCCCTCAGGCGAGGGCGCCCCTAGGCTTTAGGCTCGGGCTCCCCGAGGCTAAGGCTAGGGCTCCCCTAGCCCTCAGGCGAGGGCGCCCCTAGGCTTTAGGCTCCCCTAGGCTAAGGCTAGGGCTCCCCTAGGCTAAGGCTAGGGCTCCCCTAGCCTTCAGGCGAGGGCGCCCCTAGGCTTTAGGCTCGGGCTCCCCTAGGCTAAGGCTAGGGTCCCCTAGCCTTCAGGCGAGGGCGCCCCTAGGCTTTAGGCTCCCCTAGGCTAAGGCTAGGGCTCCCCTAGGCTAAGGCTAGGGCTCCCCTAGCCTTCAGGCGAGGGCGCCCCTAGGCTTTAGGCTCCCCTAGGCTAAGGCTAGGGCTCCCCTAGCCTTCAGGCGAGGGCGCCCCTAGGCTTTCGGCTCCCCTAGGCTAAGGCTAGGGCTCCCCTAGCCTTCAGGCGAGGGCGCCCCTAGGCTTTCGGCTCCCCTAGGCTAAGGCTAGGGCTCCCCTAGCCTTCAGGCGAGGGCGCCCCTAGGCTTTAGGCTCCCCTAGGCTAAGGCTAGGGCTCCCCTAGCCTTCAGGCGAGGGCGCCCCTAGGCTTTAGGCTCCCCTAGGCTAAGGCTAGGGCTCCCCTAGCCTTCAGGCGAGGGCGCCCCTAGGCTTTAGGCTCCCCTAGGCTAAGGCTAGGGCTCCCCTAGCCTTCAGGCTAGGGCTCCCCTAGGCTAAGGCTAGGGCTCCTCTAGCCTTCAGGCGAGGGCGCCCCTAGGCTTTAGGCTAGGGCTCCCCTAGGCTAAGGCTAGGGCTCCCCTAGCCTTCAGGCGAGGGCGCCCCTAGGCTTTAGGCTCGGGCTCCCCGAGGCTAAGGCTAGGGCTCCCCTAGCCCTCAGGCGAGGGCGCCCCTAGGCTTTCGGCTCGGGCTCCCCGAGGCTAAGGCTAGGGCTCCCCTAGCCCTCAGGCGAGGGCGCCCCTAGGCTTTAGGCTCGGGCTCCCCGAGGCTAAGGCTAGGGCTCCCCTAGCCCTCAGGCGAGGGCGCCCCTAGGCTTTAGGCTCGGGCTCCCCGAGGCTAAGGCTAGGGCTCCCCTAGCCCTCAGGCGAGGGCGCCCCTAGGCTTTAGGCTCGGGCTCCCCGAGGCTAAGGCTAGGGCTCCCCTAGGCCTCAGGCGAGGGCGCCCCTAGGCTTTAGGCTCGGGCTCCCCGAGGCTAAGGCTAGGGCTCCCCTAGCCCTCAGGCGAGGGCGCCCCTAGGCTTTAGGCTCGGGATCCCCGAGGCTAAGGCTAGGGCTCCCCTAGCCCTCAGGCGAGGGCGCCCCTAGGCTTTAGGCTCGGGCTCCCCGAGGCTAAGGCTAGGGCTCCCCTAGCCCTCAGGCGAGGGCGCCCCTAGGCTTTAGGCTCGGGCTCCCCGAGGCTAAGGCTAGGGCTCCCCTAGCCCTCAGGCGAGGGCGCCCCTAGGCTTTAGGCTCGGGCTCCCCGAGGCTAAGGCTAGGGCTCCCCTAGCCCTCAGGCGAGGGCGCCCCTAGGCTTTAGGCTCGGGCTCCCCGAGGCTAAGGCTAGGGCTCCCCTAGCCCTCAGGCGAGGGCGCCCCTAGGCTTTAGGCTCCCCTAGGCTAAGGCTAGGGCTCCCCTAGGCTAAGGCTAGGGCTCCCCTAGCCTTCAGGCGAGGGCGCCCCTAGGCTTTAGGCTCAGGCTCCCCTAGGCTAAGGCTAGGGCTGCCCTAGCCTTCAGGCGAGGGCGCCCCTAGGCTTTAGGCTCCCCTAGGCTAAGGCTAGGGTTCCCCTAGCCTTCAGGCGAGGGCGCCCCTAGGCTTTCGGCTCCCCTAGGCTAAGACTAGGGCTCCCCTAGCCTTCAGGCGAGGGCGCCCCTAGGCTTTCGGCTCCCCTAGGCTAAGGCTAGGGCTCCCCTAGCCTTCAGGCGAGGGCGCCCCTAGGCTTTAGGCTCCCCTAGGCTAAGGCTAGGGCTCCCCTAGCCTTCAGGCGAGGGCGCCCCTAGGCTTTAGGCTCCCCTAGGCTAAGGCTAGGGCTCCCCTAGCCTTCAGGCGAGGGCGCCCCTAGGCTTTAGGCTCCCCTACGCTAAGGCTAGGGCTCCCCTAGCCTTCAGGCGTGGGCGCCCCTAGGCTTTAGGCTAGGGCTCCCCTAGCCTTCAGGCTAGTGCTCCCCTAGCCTTCAGGCGAGGGCGCCCCTAGGCTTTAGGCTAGGGCTCCCCTAGGCTAAGGCTAGGGCTCCCCTAGCCTTCAGGCGAGGGCGCCCCTAGGCTTTAGGCTAGGGCTCCCCTAGGCTAAGGCTAGGGCTGCCCTAGCCTTCAGGCGAGGGCGCCCCTAGGCTTTAGGCTAGGGCTCCCCTAGGCTAAGGCTAGGGCTCCCCTAGCCTTCAGGCGAGGGCGCCCCTAGGCTTTAGGCTAGGGCTCCCCTAGGCTAAGGCTAGGGCTCCCCTAGCCTTCAGGCGAGGGCGCCCCTAGGCTTTAGGCTAGGGCTCCCCTAGGCTAAGGCTAGGGCTCCCCTAGCCTTCAGGCGAGGGCGCCCCTAGGCTTTAGGCTAGGGCTCCCCTAGGCTAAGGCTAGGGCTCCCCTAGCCTTCAGGCGAGGGCGCCCCTAGGCTTTAGGCTAGGGCTCCCCTAGGCTAAGGCTAGGGCTCCCCTAGCCTTCAGGCGAGGGCGCCCCTAGGCTTTAGGCTAGGGCTCCCCTAGGCTAAGGCTAGGGCTCCCCTAGCCTTCAGGCGAGGGCGCCCCTAGGCTTTAGGCTAGGGCTCCCCTAGGCTAAGGCTAGGGCTCCCCTAGCCTTCAGGCGAGGGCGACCCAAGGCTTTAGGCTAGGGCTCCCCTAGGCTAAGGCTAGGGCTCCCCTAGCCTTCAGGCGAGGGCGCCCCTACGCTTTAGGCTAGGGCTCCCCTAGGCTAAGGCTAGGGCTCCCCTAGCCTTCAGGCGAGGGCACCCCTAGGCTTTAGGCTAGGGCTCCCCTAGGCTAAGGCTAGGGCTCCCCTAGCCTTCAGGCGAGGGCACCCCTAGGCTTTAGGCTAGGGCTCCCCTAGGCTAAGGCTAGGGCTCCCCTAGCCTTCAGGCGAGGGCACCCCTAGGCTTTAGGCTAGGGCTCCCCTAGGCTAAGGCTAGGGCTCCCCTAGCCTTCAGGCGAGGGCACCCCTAGGCTTTAGGCTAGGGCTCCCCTAGGCTAAGGCTAGGGCTCCCCTAGCCTTAAGGCGAGGGCACCCCTAGGCTTTAGGCTAGGGCTCCCCTAGCCTTCAGGCGAGGGCACCCCTAGGCTTTAGGCTAGGGCTCCCCTAGGCTAAGGCTAGGGCTCCCCTAGCCTTCAGGCGAGGGCACCCCTAGGCTTTAGGCTAGGGCTCCCCGAGGCTAAGGCTAGGGCCCCCCTAGCCTTCAGGCGAGGGCGCCCCTAGGCTTTAGGCTCGGGCTCCCCGAGGCTAAGGCTAGGGCTCCCCTAGCCCTCAGGCGAGGGCGCCCCTAGGCTTTAGGCTTGGGCTCCCCGAGGCTAAGGCTAGGGCTCCCCTAGCCCTCAGGCGAGGGCGCCCCTAGGCTTTAGGCTCGGGCTCCCCGAGGCTAAGGCTAGGGCTCCCCTAGCCCTCAGGCGAGGGCGCCCCTAGGCTTTAGGCTCGGGCTCCCCGAGGCTAAGGCTAGGGCTCCCCTAGCCCTCAGGCGAGGGCGCCCCTAGGCTTTAGGCTCGGGCTCCACGAGGCTAAGGCTAGGGCTCCCCTAGCCCTCAGGCGAGGGCGCCCCTAGGCTTTAGGCTCGGGCTCCCCGAGGCTAAGGCTAGGGCTCCCCTAGCCCTCAGGCGAGGGCGCCCCTAGGCTTTAGGCTCGGGCTCCCCGAGGCTAAGGCTACGGCTCCCCTAGCCCTCAGGCGAGGGCGCCCCTAGGCTTTAGGCTCGGGCTCCCCGAGGCTAAGGCTAGGGCTCCCCTAGCCCTCAGGCGAGGGCGCACCTAGGCTTTAGGCTCGGGCTCCCCGAGGCTAAGGCTAGGGCTCCCCTAGCCCTCAGGCGAGGGCGCCACTAGGCTTTAGGCTCGGGCTCCCCGAGGCTAAGGCTAGGGCTCCCCTAGCCCTCAGGCGAGGGCGCCCCTAGGCTTTAGGCTCGGGCTCCCCGAGGCTAAGGCTAGGGCTCCCCTAGCCCTCAGGCGAGGGCGCCCCTAGGCTTTAGGCTCGGGCTCCCCGAGGCTAAGGCTAGGGCTCCCCTAGCCCTCAGAGGAGGGCGCCCCTAGGCTTTAGGCTCGGGCTCCCCGAGGCTAAGGCTAGGGCTCCCCTAGCCCTCAGGCGAGGGCGCCCCTAGGCTTTAGGCTCGGGCTCCCCGAGGCTAAGGCTAGGGCTCCCCTAGCCCTCAGGCGAGGGCGCCCCTAGGCTTTAGGCTCGGGCTCCCCGAGGCTAAGGCTAGGGCTCCCCTAGCCCTCAGGCGAGGGCGCCCCTAGGCTTTAGGCTCGGGCTCCCCGAGGCTAAGGCTAGGGCTCCCCTAGCCCTCAGGCGAGGGCGCCCCTAGGCTTTAGGCTCGGGCTCCCCGAGGCTAAGGCTAGGGCTCCCCTAGCCCTCAGGCGAGGGCGCCCCTAGGCTTTAGGCTCGGGCTACCTGAGGCTAAGGCTAGGGCTCCCCTAGCCCTCAGGCGAGGGCGCCCCTAGGCTTTAGGCTCCCCTAGGCTAAGGCTAGGGCTCCCCTAGGCTAAGGCTAGGGCTCCCTTAGCCTTCAGGCGAGGGCGCCCCTAGGCTTTAGGCTCGGGCTCCCCTAGGCTAAGGCTAGGGCTCCCCTAGCCTTCAGGCGAGGGCACCCCTAGGCTTTAGGCTCCCCTAGGCTAAGGCTAGGGCTCCCCTAGGCTAAGGCTAGGGCTCCCCTAGCCTTCAGGCGAGGGCGCCCCTAGGCTTTAGGCTCCCCTAGGCTAAGGCTAGGGCTCCCCTAGCCTTCAGGCGAGGGCGCCCCTAGGCTTTCGGCTCCCCTAGGCTAAGGCTAGGGCTCCCCTAGCCTTCAGGCGAGGGCGCCCCTAGGCTTTCGGCTCCCCTAGGCTAAGGCTAGGGCTCCCCTAGCCTTCAGGCGAGGGCGCCCCTAGGCTTTAGGCTCCCCTAGGCTAAGGCTAGGGCTCCCCTAGCCTTCAGGCGAGGGCGCCCCTAGGCTTTAGGCTCCCCTAGGCTAAGGCTAGGGCTCCCCTAGCCTTCAGGCGAGGGCGCCCCTAGGCTTTAGACTCCCCTAGGCTAAGGCTAGGGCTCCCCTAGCCTTCAGGCGTGGGCGCCCCTAGGCTTTAGGCTAGGGCTCCCCTAGCCTTCAGGCTAGGGCTCCCCTAGCCTTCAGGCGAGGGCGCCCCTAGGCTTTAGGCTAGGGCTCCCCTAGGCTAAGGCTAGGGCTCCCCTAGCCTTCAGGCGAGGGCGCCCCTAGGCTTTAGGCTAGGGCTCCCCTAGGCTAAGGCTAGGGCTCCCCTAGCCTTCAGGCGAGGGCGCCCCTAGGCTTTAGGCAAGGGCTCCCCTAGGCTAAGGCTAGGGCTCCCCTAGCCTTCAGGTGAGGGCGCCCCTAGGCTTTAGGCTAGGGCTCCCCTAGGCTAAGGCTAGGGCTCCCCTAGCCTTCAGGCGAGGGCGCCCCTAGGCTTTAGGCTAGGGCTCCCCTAGGCTAAGGCTAGGGCTCCCCTAGCCTTCAGGCGAGGGCGCCCCTAGGCTTTAGGCTAGGGCTCCCCTAGGCTAAGGCTAGGGCTCCCCTAGCCTTCAGGCGAGGGCGCCCCTAGGCTTTAGGCTAGGGCTCCCCTAGGCTAAGGCTAGGGCTCCCCTAGCCTTCAGGCGAGGGCGCCCCTAGGCTTTAGGCTAGGGCTCCCCTAGGCTAAGGCTAGGGCTCCCCTAGCCTTCAGGCGAGGGCGCCCCTAGGCTTTAGGCTAGGGCTCCCCTAGGCTAAGGCTAGGGCTCCCCTAGCCTTCAGGCGAGGGCGCCCCTAGGCTTTAGGCTAGGGCTCCCCTAGGCTAAGGCTAGAGCTCCCCTAGCCTTCAGGCGAGGGCGCCCCTAGGCTTTAGGCTAGGGCTCCCCTAGGCTAAGGCTAGGGATCCCCTAGCCTTCAGGCGAGGGCACCCCTAGGCTTTAGGCTAGGGCTCCCCTAGGCTAAGGCTAGGGCTCCCCTAGCCTTCAGGCGATGGCACCCCTAGGCTTTAGGCTAGGGCTCCCCTAGGCTAAGGCTAGGGCCCCCCTAGCCTTCAGGCGAGGGCACCCCTAGGCTTTAGGCTAGGGCTCCCCTAGGCTAAGGCTAGGGCCCCCCTAGCCTTCAGGCGAGGGCACCCCTAGGCTTTAGGCTAGGGCTCCCCTAGGATAAGGCTAGGGCCCCCCTAGCCTTCAGGCGAGGGCACCCCTAGGCTTTAGGCTAGGGCTCCCCTAGGCTAAGGCTAGGGCCCCCCTAGCCTTCAGGCGAGGGCACCCCTAGGCTTTAGGCTAGGGCTCCCCCAGGGTAAGGCTAGGGCCCCCCTAGCCTTCAGGCGAGGGCACCCCTAGGCTTTAGGCTAGGGCTCCCCTAGGCTAAGGCTAGGGCCCCCCTAGCCTTCAGGCGAGGGCACCCCTAGGCTTTAGGCTAGGGCTCCCCTAGGCTAAGGCTAGGGCCCCCCTAGCCTTCAGGCGAGGGCACCCCTAGGCTTTAGGCTAGGGCTCCCCTAGGCTAAGGCTAGGGCCCCCCTAGCCTTCAGGCGAGGGCACCCCTAGGCTTTAGGCTAGGGCTCCCCTAGGCTAAGGCTAGGGCCCCCCTAGCCTTCAGGCGAGGGCACCCCTAGGCTTTAGGCTAGGGCCCCCCTAGGCTAAGGCTAGGGCCCCCCTAGCCTTCAGGCGAGGGCACCCCTAGGCTTTAGGCTAGGGCTCCCCTAGGCTAAGGCTAGGGCCCCCCTAGCCTTCAGGCGAGGGCACCCCTAGGCTTTAGGCTAGGGCTCCCCTAGGCTAAGGCTAGGGCCCCCCTAGCCTTCAGGCGAGGGCACCCCTAGGCTTTAGGCTAGGGCTCCCCTAGGCTAAGGCTAGGGCCCCCCTAGCCTTCAGGCGAGGGCACCCCTAGGCTTTAGGCTAGGGCTCCCCTAGGCTAAGGCTAGGGCCCCCCTAGCCTTCAGGCGAGGGCACCCCTAGGCTTTGGGCTAGGGCTCCCCTAGGCTAAGGCTAGGGCCCCCCTAGCCTTCAGGCGAGGGCACCCCTAGGCTTTGGGCTAGGGCTCCCCTAGGCTAAGGCTAGGGCCCCCCTAGCCTTCAGGCGAGGGCACCCCTAGGCTTTGGGCTAGGGCTCCCTAGGCTAAGGCTAGGGCCCCCCAAGCCTTCAGGCGAGGGCACCACTAGGCTTTGGGCTAGGGCTCCCCTAGGCTAAGGCTAGGGCCCCCCTAGCCTTCAGGCGAGGGCACCCCTAGGCTTTGGGCTAGGGCTCCCCTAGGCTAAGGCTAGGGCCCCCCTAGCCTTCAGGCGAGGGCACCCCTAGGCTTTGGGCTAGGGCTCCCCTAGGCTAAGGCTAGGGCCCCACTAGCCTTCAGGCGAGGGCACCCCTAGGCTTTGGGCTAGGGCTCCCCTAGGCTAAGGCTAGGGCCCCCCTAGCCTTCAGGCGAGGGCACCCCTAGGCTTTGGGCTAGGGTTCCCCTAGGCTAAGGCTAGGGCCCCCCTTGCCTTCAGGCGAGGGCACCCCTAGGCTTTAGGCTAGGGCTCCCCTAGGCTAAGGCTAGGGCCCCCCTAGCCTTCAGGCGAGGGCACCCCTAGGCTTTAGGCTAGGGCTCCCCTAGGCTAAGGCTAGGGCCCCCCTAGCCTTCAGGCGAGGGCACCCCTAGGCTTTAGGCTAGGGCTCCCCTAGGCTAAGGCTAGGGCCCCCCTAGCCTTCAGGCGAGGGCACCCCTAGGCTTTAGGCTAGGGCTCCCCTAGGCTAAGGCTAGGGCCCCCCTAGCCTTCAGGCGAGGGCACCCCTAGGCTTTAGGCTAGGGCTCCCCTAGGCTAAGGCTAGGGCCCCCCTAGCCTTCAGGCGAGGGCACCCCTAGGCTTTAGGCTAGGGCTCCCCTAGGCTAAGGCTAGGGGCCCCCTAGCCTTCAGGCGAGGGCACCCCTAGGCTTTAGGCTAGGGCTCCCCTAGGCTAAGGCTAGGGCCCCCCTAGCCTTCAGGCGAGGGCACCCCTAGGCTTTAGGCTAGGGCTCCCCTAGGCTAAGGCTAGGGCCCCCCTAGCCTTCAGGCGAGGGCACCCCTAGGCTTTAGGCTAGGGCTCCCCTAGGCTAAGGCTAGGGCTCCCCTAGCCTTCAGGCGAGGGCGCCCCTAGGCTTTCGGCTCCCCTAGGCTAAGGCTAGGGCTCCCCTAGCCTTCAGGCGAGGGCGCCCCTAGGCTTTCGGCTCCCCTAGGCTAAGGCTAGGGCTCCCCTAGCCTTCAGGCGAGGGCGCCCCTAGGCTTTAGGCTCCCCTAGGCTAAGGCTAGGGCTCCCCTAGCCTTCAGGCGAGGGCGCCCCTAGGCTTTAGGCTCCCCTAGGCTAAGGCTAGGGCTCCCCTAGCCTTCAGGCGAGGGCGCCCCTAGGCTTTAGGCTCCCCTAGGCTAAGGCTAGGGCTCCCCTAGCCTTCAGGCGTGGGCGCCCCGAGGCTTTAGGCTAGGGCTCCCCTAGCCTTCAGGCTAGGGCTCCCCTAGCCTTCAGGCGAGGGCGCCCCTAGGCTTTAGGCTAGGGCTCCCCTAGGCTAAGGCTAGGGCTCCCCTAGCCTTCAGGCGAGGGCGCCCCTAGGCTTTAGGCTAGGGCTCCCCTAGGCTAAGGCTAGGGCTCCCCTAGCCTTCAGGCGAGGGCGCCCCTAGGCTTTAGGCTAGGGCTCCCCTAGGCTAAGGCTAGGGCTCCCCTAGCCTTCAGGCGAGGGCGCCCCTAGGCTTTAGGCTAGGGCTCCCCTAGGCTAAGGCTAGGGCTCCCCTAGCCTTCAGGCGAGGGCGCCCCTAGGCTTTAGGCTCGGGCTCCCCGAGGCTAAGGCTAGGGCTCCCCTAGCCCTCAGGCGAGGGCGCCCCTAGGCTTTAGGCTCGGGCTCCCCGAGGCTAAGGCTAGGGCTCCCCTAGCCCTCAGGCGAGGGCGCCCCTAGGCTTTAGGCTCGGGCTCCCCGAGGCTAAGGCTAGGGCTCCCCTAGCCCTCAGGCGAGGGCGCCCCTAGGCTTTAGGCTCGGGCTCCCCGAGGCTAAGGCTAGGGCTCCCCTAGCCCTCAGGCGAGGGCGCCCCTAGGCTTTAGGCTCGGGCTCCCCGAGGCTAAGGCTAGGGCTCCCCTAGCCCTCAGGCGAGGGCGCCCCTAGGCTTTAGGCTCGGGCTCCCCGAGGCTAAGGCTAGGGCTCCCCTAGCCCTCAGGCGAGGGCGCCCCTAGGCTTTAGGCTCGGGATCCCCGAGGCTAAGGCTAGGGCTCCCCTAGCCCTCAGGCGAGGGCGCCCCTAGGCTTTAGGCTCGGGCTCCCCGAGGCTAAGGCTAGGGCTCCCCTAGCCCTCAGGCGAGGGCGCCCCTAGGCTTTAGGCTCGGGCTCCCCGAGGCTAAGGCTAGGGCTCCCCTAGCCCTCAGGCGAGGGCGCCCCTAGGCTTTAGGCTCGGGCTCCCCGAGGCTAAGGCTAGGGCTCCCCTAGCCCTCAGGCGAGGGCGCCCCTAGGCTTTAGGCTCGGGCTCCCCGAGGCTAAGGCTAGGGCTCCCCTAGCCCTCAGGCGAGGGCGCCCCTAGGCTTTAGGCTCCCCTAGGCTAAGGCTAGGGCTCCCCTAGGCTAAGGCTAGGGCTCCCCTAGCCTTCAGGCGAGGGCGCCCCTAGGCTTTAGGCTCAGGCTCCCCTAGGCTAAGGCTAGGGCTGCCCTAGCCTTCAGGCGAGGGCGCCCCTAGGCTTTAGGCTCCCCTAGGCTAAGGCTAGGGTTCCCCTAGCCTTCAGGCGAGGGCGCCCCTAGGCTTTCGGCTCCCCTAGGCTAAGACTAGGGCTCCCCTAGCCTTCAGGCGAGGGCGCCCCTAGGCTTTCGGCTCCCCTAGGCTAAGGCTAGGGCTCCCCTAGCCTTCAGGCGAGGGCGCCCCTAGGCTTTAGGCTCCCCTAGGCTAAGGCTAGGGCTCCCCTAGCCTTCAGGCGAGGGCGCCCCTAGGCTTTAGGCTCCCCTAGGCTAAGGCTAGGGCTCCCCTAGCCTTCAGGCGAGGGCGCCCCTAGGCTTTAGGCTCCCCTACGCTAAGGCTAGGGCTCCCCTAGCCTTCAGGCGTGGGCGCCCCTAGGCTTTAGGCTAGGGCTCCCCTAGCCTTCAGGCTAGGGCTCCCCTAGCCTTCAGGCGAGGGCGCCCCTAGGCTTTAGGCTAGGGCTCCCCTAGGCTAAGGCTGGGGCTCCCCTAGCCTTCAGGCGAGGGCGCCCCTAGGCTTTAGGCTAGGGCTCCCCTAGGCTAAGGCTAGGGCTCCCCTAGCCTTCAGGCGAGGGCGCCCCTAGGCTTTAGGCTAGGGCTCCCCTAGGCTAAGGCTAGGGCTCCCCTAGCCTTCAGGCGAGGGCGCCCCTAGGCTTTAGGCTAGGGCTCCCCTAGGCTAAGGCTAGGGCTCCCCTAGCCTTCAGGCGAGGGCGCCCCTAGGCTTTAGGCTAGGGCTCCCCTAGGCTAAGGCTAGGGCTCCCCTAGCCTTCAGGCGAGGGCGCCCCTAGGCTTTAGGCTAGGGCTCCCCTAGGCTAAGGCTAGGGCTCCCCTAGCCTTCAGGCGAGGGCGCCCCTAGGCTTTAGGCTAGGGCTCCCCTAGGCTAAGGCTAGGGCTCCCCTAGCCTTCAGGCGAGGGCGCCCCTAGGCTTTAGGCTAGGGCTCCCCTAGGCTAAGGCTAGGGCTCCCCTAGCCTTCAGGCGAGGGCGCCCCTAGGCTTTAGGCTAGGGCTCCCCTAGGCTAAGGCTAGGGCTCCCCTAGCCTTCAGGCGAGGGCGACCCAAGGCTTTAGGCTAGGGCTCCCCTAGGCTAAGGCTAGGGCTCCCCTAGCCTTCAGGCGAGGGCGCCCCTACGCTTTAGGCTAGGGCTCCCCTAGGCTAAGGCTAGGGCTCCCCTAGCCTTCAGGCGAGGGCACCCCTAGGCTTTAGGCTAGGGCTCCCCTAGGCTAAGGCTAGGGCTCCCCTAGCCTTCAGGCGAGGGCACCCCTAGGCTTTAGGCTAGGGCTCCCCTAGGCTAAGGCTAGGGCTCCCCTAGCCTTCAGGCGAGGGCACCCCTAGGCTTTAGGCTAGGGCTCCCCTAGGCTAAGGCTAGGGCTCCCCTAGCCTTCAGGCGAGCGCACCCCTAGGCTTTAGGCTAGGGCTCCCCTAGGCTAAGGCTAGGGCTCCCCTAGCCTTAAGGCGAGGGCACCACTAGGCTTTAGGCTAGGGCTCCCCTAGCCTTCAGGCGAGGGCACCCCTAGGCTTTAGGCTAGGGCTCCCCTAGGCTAAGGCTAGGGCTCCCCTAGCCTTCAGGCGAGGGCACCCCTAGGCTTTAGGCTAGGGCTCCCCGAGGCTAAGGCTAGGGCCCCCCTAGCCTTCAGGCGAGGGCGCCCCTAGGCTTTAGGCTCGGGCTCCCCGAGGCTAAGGCTAGGGCTCCCCTAGCCCTCAGGCGAGGGCGCCCCTAGGCTTTAGGCTTGGGCTCCCCGAGGCTAAGGCTAGGGCTCCCCTAGCCCTCAGGCGAGGGCGCCCCTAGGCTTTAGGCTCGGGCTCCCCGAGGCTAAGGCTAGGGCTCCCCTAGCCCTCAGGCGAGGGCGCCCCTAGGCTTTAGGCTCGGGCTCCCCGAGGCTAAGGCTAGGGCTCCCCTAGCCCTCAGGCGAGGGCGCCCCTAGGCTTTAGGCTCGGGCTCCACGAGGCTAAGGCTAGGGCTCCCCTAGCCCTCAGGCGAGGGCGCCCCTAGGCTTTAGGCTCGGGCTCCCCGAGGCTAAGGCTAGGGCTCCCCTAGCCCTCAGGCGAGGGCGCCCCTAGGCTTTAGGCTCGGGCTCCCCGAGGCTAAGGCTAGGGCTCCCCTAGCCCTCAGGCGAGGGCGCCCCTAGGCTTTAGGCTCGGGCTCCCCGAGGCTAAGGCTAGGGCTCCCCTAGCCCTCAGGCGAGGGCGCACCTAGGCTTTAGGCTCGGGCTCCCCGAGGCTAAGGCTAGGGCTCCCCTAGCCCTCAGGCGAGGGCGCCACTAGGCTTTAGGCTCGGGCTCCCCGAGGCTAAGGCTAGGGCTCCCCTAGCCCTCAGGCGAGGGCGCCCCTAGGCTTTAGGCTCGGGCTCCCCGAGGCTAAGGCTAGGGCTCCCCTAGCCCTCAGGCGAGGGCGCCCCTAGGCTTTAGGCTCGGGCTCCCCGAGGCTAAGGCTAGGGCTCCCCTAGCCCTCAGAGGAGGGCGCCCCTAGGCTTTAGGCTCGGGCTCCCCGAGGCTAAGGCTAGGGCTCCCCTAGCCCTCAGGCGAGGGCGCCCCTAGGCTTTAGGCTCGGGCTCCCCGAGGCTAAGGCTAGGGCTCCCCTAGCCCTCAGGCGAGGGCGCCCCTAGGCTTTAGGCTCGGGCTCCCCGAGGCTAAGGCTAGGGCTCCCCTAGCCCTCAGGCGAGGGCGCCCCTAGGCTTTAGGCTCGGGCTCCCCGAGGCTAAGGCTAGGGCTCCCCTAGCCCTCAGGCGAGGGCGCCCCTAGGCTTTAGGCTCGGGCTCCCAGAGGCTAAGGCTAGGGCTCCCCTAGCCCTCAGGCGAGGGCGCCCCTAGGCTTTAGGCTCGGGCTACCCGAGGCTAAGGCTAGGGCTCCCCTAGCCCTCAGGCGAGGGCGCCCCTAGGCTTTAGGCTCCCCTAGGCTAAGACTAGGGCTCCCCTAGGCTAAGGCTAGGGCTCCCCTAGCCTTCAGGCGAGGGCGCCCCTAGGCTTTAGGCTCGGGCTCCCCTAGGCTAAGGCTAGGGCTCCCCTAGCCTTCAGGCGAGGGCGCCCCTAGGCTTTAGGCTCCCCTAGGCTAAGGCTAGGGCTCCCCTAGGCTAAGGCTAGGGCTCCCCTAGCCTTCAGGCGAGGGCGCCCCTAGGCTTTAGGCTCCCCTAGGCTAAGGCTAGGGCTCCCCTAGCCTTCAGGCGAGGGCGCCCCTAGGCTTTCGGCTCCCCTAGGCTAAGGCTAGGGCTCCCCTAGCCTTCAGGCGAGGGCGCCCCTAGGCTTTCGGCTCCCCTAGGCTAAGGCTAGGGCTCCCCTAGCCTTCAGGCGAGGGCGCCCCTAGGCTTTAGGCTCCCCTAGGCTAAGGCTAGGGCTCCCCTAGCCTTCAGGCGAGGGCGCCCCTAGGCTTTAGGCTCCCCTAGGCTAAGGCTAGGGCTCCCCTAGCCTTCAGGCGAGGGCGCCCCTAGGCTTTAGACTCCCCTAGGCTAAGGCTAGGGCTCCCCTAGCCTTCAGGCGTGGGCGCCCCTAGGCTTTAGGCTAGGGCTCCCCTAGCCTTCAGGCTAGGGCTCCCCTAGCCTTCAGGCGAGGGCGCCCCTAGGCTTTAGGCTAGGGCTCACCTAGGCTAAGGCTAGGGCTCCCCTAGCCTTCAGGCGAGGGCGCCCCTAGGCTTTAGGCTAGGGCTCCCCTAGGCTAAGGCTAGGGCTCCCCTAGCCTTCAGGCGAGGGCGCCCCTAGGCTTTAGGCAAGGGCTCCCCTAGGCTAAGGCTAGGGCTCCCCTAGCCTTCAGGCGAGGGCGCCCCTAGGCTTTAGGCTAGGGCTCCCCTAGGCTAAGGCTAGGGCTCCCCTAGCCTTCAGGCGAGGGCGCCCCTAGGCTTTAGGCTAGGGCTCCCCTAGGCTAAGGCTAGGGCTCCCCTAGCCTTCAGGCGAGGGCGCCCCTAGGCTTTAGGCTAGGGCTCCCCTAGGCTAAGGCTAGGGCTCCCCTAGCCTTCAGGTGAGGGCGCCCCTAGGCTTTAGGCTAGGGCTCCCCTAGGCTAAGGCTAGGGCTCCCCTAGCCTTCAGGCGAGGGCGCCCCTAGGCTTTAGGCTAGGGCTCCCCTAGGCTAAGGCTAGGGCTCCCCTAGCCTTCAGGCGAGGGCGCCCCTAGGCTTTAGGCTAGGGCTCCCCTAGGCTAAGGCTAGGGCTCCCCTAGCCTTCAGGCGAGGGC
This sequence comes from Tenrec ecaudatus, assembly GCF_050624435.1. Taxonomy (NCBI): domain Eukaryota; kingdom Metazoa; phylum Chordata; class Mammalia; order Afrosoricida; family Tenrecidae; genus Tenrec; species Tenrec ecaudatus. The sequence continues at coordinate 51,786 of NW_027458605.1, read as the reverse complement.
GCCCCTAGGCTTTAGGCTAGGGCTCCCCTAGGCTAAGGCTAGGGATCCCCTAGCCTTCAGGCGAGGGCACCCCTAGGCTTTAGGCTAGGGCTCCCCTAGGCTAAGGCTAGGGCTCCCCTAGCCTTCAGGCGAGGGCACCCCTAGGCTTTAGGCTAGGGCTCCCCTAGGCTAAGGCTAGGGCCCCCCTAGCCTTCAGGCGAGGGCACCCCTAGGCTTTAGGCTAGGGCTCCCCTAGGCTAAGGCTAGGGCCCCCCTAGCCTTCAGGCGAGGGCACCCCTAGGCTTTAGGCTAGGGCTCCCCTAGGATAAGGCTAGGGCCCCCCTAGCCTTCAGGCGAGGGCACCCCTAGGCTTTAGGCTAGGGCTCCCCTAGGCTAAGGCTAGGGCCCCCCTAGCCTTCAGGCGAGGGCACCCCTAGGCTTTAGGCTAGGGCTCCCCCAGGGTAAGGCTAGGGCCCCCCTAGCCTTCAGGCGAGGGCACCCCTAGGCTTTAGGCTAGGGCTCCCCTAGGCTAAGGCTAGGGCCCCCCTAGCCTTCAGGCGAGGGCACCCCTAGGCTTTAGGCTAGGGCTCCCCTAGGCTAAGGCTAGGGCCCCCCTAGCCTTCAGGCGAGGGCACCCCTAGGCTTTAGGCTAGGGCTCCCCTAGGCTAAGGCTAGGGCCCCCCTAGCCTTCAGGCGAGGGCACCCCTAGGCTTTAGGCTAGGGCTCCCCTAGGCTAAGGCTAGGGCCCCCCTAGCCTTCAGGCGAGGGCACCCCTAGGCTTTAGGCTAGGGCTCCCCTAGGCTAAGGCTAGGGCCCCCCTAGCCTTCAGGCGAGGGCACCCCTAGGCTTTAGGCTAGGGCTCCCCTAGGCTAAGGCTAGGGCCCCCCTAGCCTTCAGGCGAGGGCACCCCTAGGCTTTAGGCTAGGGCTCCCCTAGGCTAAGGCTAGGGCCCCCCTAGCCTTCAGGCGAGGGCACCCCTAGGCTTTAGGCTAGGGCTCCCCTAGGCTAAGGCTAGGGCCCCCCTAGCCTTCAGGCGAGGGCACCCCTAGGCTTTAGGCTAGGGCTCCCCTAGGCTAAGGCTAGGGCCCCCCTAGCCTTCAGGCGAGGGCACCCCTAGGCTTTGGGCTAGGGCTCCCCTAGGCTAAGGCTAGGGCCCCCCTAGCCTTCAGGCGAGGGCACCCCTAGGCTTTGGGCTAGGGCTCCCCTAGGCTAAGGCTAGGGCTCCCCTAGCCCTCAGGCGAGGGCGCCCCTAGGCTTTAGGCTCGGGCTCCCCGAGGCTAAGGCTAGGGCTCCCCTAGCCCTCAGGCGAGGGCGCCCCTAGGCTTTAGGCTCGGGCTCCAGGAGGCTAATGCTAGGGCTCCCCTAGCCCTCAGAGGAGGGCGCCCCTAGGCTTTAGGCTCGGGCTCCCCGAGGCTAAGGCTAGGGCTCCCCTAGCCCTCAGGCGAGGGCGCCCCTAGGCTTTAGGCTCGGGCTCCCCGAGGCTAAGGCTAGGGCTCCCCTAGCCCTCAGGCGAGGGCGCCCCTAGGCTTTAGGCTCGGGCTCCCCGAGGCTAAGGCTAGGGCTCCCCTAGCCCTCAGGCGAGGGCGCCCCTAGGCTTTAGGCTCGGGCTCCCCGAGGCTAAGGCTAGGGCTCCCCTAGCCCTCAGGCGAGGGCGCCCCTAGGCTTTAGGCTCGGGCTCCCCGAGGCTAAGGCTAGGGCTCCCCTAGCCCTCAGGCGAGGGCGCCCCTAGGCTTTAGGCTCGGGCTACCCGAGGCTAAGGCTAGGGCTCCCCTAGCCCTCAGGCGAGGGCGCCCCTAGGCTTTAGGCTCCCCTAGGCTAAGGCTAGGGCTCCCCTAGGCTAAGGCTAGGGCTCCCCTAGCCTTCAGGCGAGGGCGCCCCTAGGCTTTAGGCTCGGGCTCCCCTAGGCTAAGGCTAGGGCTCCCCTAGCCTTCAGGCGAGGGCGCCCCTAGGCTTTAGGCTCCCCTAGGCTAAGGCTAGGGCTCCCCTAGGCTAAGGCTAGGGCTCCCCTAGCCTTCAGGCGAGGGCGCCCCTAGGCTTTAGGCTCCCCTAGGCTAAGGCTAGGGCTCCCCTAGCCTTCAGGCGAGGGCGCCCCTAGGCTTTCGGCTCCCCTAGGCTAAGGCTAGGGCTCCCCTAGCCTTCAGGCGAGGGCGCCCCTAGGCTTTCGGCTCCCCTAGGCTAAGGCTAGGGCTCCCCTAGCCTTCAGGCGAGGGCGCCCCTAGGCTTTAGGCTCCCCTAGGCTAAGGCTAGGGCTCCCCTAGCCTTCAGGCGAAGGCGCCCCTAGGCTTTAGGCTCCCCTAGGCTAAGGCTAGGGCTCCCCTAGCCTTCAGGCGAGGGCGCCCCTAGGCTTTAGACTCCCCTAGGCTAAGGCTAGGGCTCCCCTAGCCTTCAGGCGTGGGCGCCCCTAGGCTTTAGGCTAGGGCTCCCCTAGCCTTCAGGCTAGGGCTCCCCTAGCCTTCAGGCGAGGGCGCCCCTAGGCTTTAGGCTAGGGCTCACCTAGGCTAAGGCTAGGGCTCCCCTAGCCTTCAGGCGAGGGCGCCCCTAGGCTTTAGGCTAGGGCTCCCCTAGGCTAAGGCTAGGGCTCCCCTAGCCTTCAGGCGAGGGCGCCCCTAGGCTTTAGGCAAGGGCTCCCCTAGGCTAAGGCTAGGGCTCCCCTAGCCTTCAGGCGAGGGCGCCCCTAGGCTTTAGGCTAGGGCTCCCCTAGGCTAAGGCTAGGGCTCCCCTAGCCTTCAGGCGAGGGCGCCCCTAGGCTTTAGGCTAGGGCTCCCCTAGGCTAAGGCTAGGGCTCCCCTAGCCTTCAGGCGAGGGCGCCCCTAGGCTTTAGGCTAGGGCTCCCCTAGGCTAAGGCTAAGGCTCCCCTAGCCTTCAGGCGAGGGCGCCCCTAGGCTTTAGGCTAGGGCTCCCCTAGGCTAAGGCTAGGGCTCCCCTAGCCTTCAGGCGAGGGCGCCCCTAGGCTTTAGGCTAGGGCTCCCCTAGGCTAAGGCTAGGGCTCCCCTAGCCTTCAGGCGAGGGCGCCCCTAGGCTTTAGGCTAGGGCTCCCCTAGGCTAAGGCTAGGGCTCCCCTAGCCTTCAGGCGAGGGCGCCCCTAGGCTTTAGGCTAGGGCTCCCCTAGGCTAAGGCTAGGGATCCCCTAGCCTTCAGGCGAGGGCACCCCTAGGCTTTAGGCTAGGGCTCCCCTAGGCTAAGGCTAGGGCTCCCCTAGCCTTCAGGCGAGGGCACCCCTAGGCTTTAGGCTAGGGCTCCCCTAGGCTAAGGCTAGGGCCCCCCTAGCCTTCAGGCGAGGGCACCCCTAGGCTTTAGGCTAGGGCTCCCCTAGGCTAAGGCTAGGGCCCCCCTAGCCTTCAGGCGAGGGCACCCCTAGGCTTTAGGCTAGGGCTCCCCTAGGATAAGGCTAGGGCCCCCCTAGCCTTCAGGCGAGGGCACCCCTAGGCTTTAGGCTAGGGCTCCCCTAGGCTAAGGCTAGGGCCCCCCTAGCCTTCAGGCGAGGGCACCCCTAGGCTTTAGGCTAGGGCTCCCCCAGGGTAAGGCTAGGGCCCCCCTAGCCTTCAGGCGAGGGCACCCCTAGGCTTTAGGCTAGGGCTCCCCTAGGCTAAGGCTAGGGCCCCCCTAGCCTTCAGGCGAGGGCACCCCTAGGCTTTAGGCTAGGGCTCCCCTAGGCTAAGGCTAGGGCCCCCCTAGCCTTCAGGCGAGGGCACCCCTAGGCTTTAGGCTAGGGCTCCCCTAGGCTAAGGTTAGGGCCCCCCTAGCCTTCAGGCGAGGGCACCCCTAGGCTTTAGGCTAGGGCTCCCCTAGGCTAAGGCTAGGGCCCCCCTAGCCTTCAGGCGAGGGCACCCCTAGGCTTTAGGCTAGGGCTCCCCTAGGCTAAGGCTAGGGCCCCCCTAGCCTTCAGGCGAGGGCACCCCTAGGCTTTAGGCTAGGGCTCCCCTAGGCTAAGGCTAGGGCCCCCCTAGCCTTCAGGCGAGGGCACCCCTAGGCTTTAGGCTAGGGCTCCCCTAGGCTAAGGCTAGGGCCCCCCTAGCCTTCAGGCGAGGGCACCCCTAGGCTTTAGGCTAGGGCTCCCCTAGGCTAAGGCTAGGGCCCCCCTAGCCTTCAGGCGAGGGCACCCCTAGGCTTTAGGCTAGGGCTCCCCTAGGCTAAGGCTAGGGCCCCCCTAGCCTTCAGGCGAGGGCACCCCTAGGCTTTGGGCTAGGGTTCCCCTAGGCTAAGGCTAGGGCCCCCCTAGCCTTCAGGCGAGGGCACCCCTAGGCTTTGGGCTAGGGCTCCCCTAGGCTAAGGCTAGGGCCCCCCTAGCCTTCAGGCGAGGGCACCCCTAGGCTTTGGGCTAGGGCTCCCCTAGGCTAAGGCTAGGGCCCCCCTAGCCTTCAGGCGAGGGCACCACTAGGCTTTGGGCTAGGGCTCCCCTAGGCTAAGGCTAGGGCCCCCCTAGCCTTCAGGCGAGGGCACCCCTAGGCTTTGGGCTAGGGCTCCCCTAGGCTAAGGCTAGGGCCCCCCTAGCCTTCAGGCGAGGGCACCCCTAGGCTTTGGGCTAGGGCTCCCCTAGGCTAAGGCTAGGGCCCCACTAGCCTTCAGGCGAGGGCACCCCTAGGCTTTGGGCTAGGGCTCCCCTAGGCTAAGGCTAGGGCCCCCCTAGCCTTCAGGCGAGGGCACCCCTAGGCTTTAGGCTAGGGCTCCCCTAGGCTAAGGCTAGGGCCCCCCTTGCCTTCAGGCGAGGGCACCCCTAGGCTTTAGGCTAGGGCTCCCCTAGGCTAAGGCTAGGGCCCCCCTAGCCTTCAGGCGAGGGCACCCCTAGGCTTTAGGCTAGGGCTCCCCTAGGCTAAGGCTAGGGCCCCCCTAGCCTTCAGGCGAGGGCACCCCTAGGCTTTAGGCTAGGGCTCCCCTAGGCTAAGGCTAGGGCCCCCCTAGCCTTCAGGCGAGGGCACCCCTAGGCTTTAGGCTAGGGCTCCCCTAGGCTAAGGCTAGGGCCCCCCTAGCCTTCAGGCGAGGGCACCCCTAGGCTTTAGGCTAGGGCTCCCCTAGGCTAAGGCTAGGGCCCCCCTAGCCTTCAGGCGAGGGCACCCCTAGGCTTTAGGCTAGGGCTCCCCTAGGCTAAGACTAGGGCCCCCCTAGCCTTCAGGCGAGGGCACCCCTAGGCTTTAGGCTAGGGCTCCCCTAGGCTAAGGCTAGGGCCCCCCTAGCCTTCAGGCGAGGGCACCCCTAGGCTTTAGGCTAGGGCTCCCCTAGGCTAAGGCTAGGGCCCCCCTAGCCTTCAGGCGAGGGCACCCCTAGGCTTTAGGCTAGGGCTCCCCTAGGCTAAGGCTAGGGCCCCCCTAGCCTTCAGGCGAGGGCACCCCTAGGCTTTAGGCTAGGGCTCCCCTAGGCTAATGCTAGGGCCCCCCTAGCCTTCAGGCGAGGGCACCCCTAGGCTTTAGGCTAGGGCTCCCCTAGGCTAAGGCTAGGGCCCCCCTAGCCTTCAGGCGAGGGCACCCCTAGGCTTTAGGCTAGGGCTCCCCTAGGCTAAGGCTAGGGCCCCCCTAGCCTTCAGGCGAGGGCACCCCTAGGCTTTAGGCTAGGACTCCCCTAGGCTAAGGCTAGGTCCCCCCTAGCCTTCAGGCGAGGGCACCCCTAGGCTTTAGGCTAGGGCTCCCCTAGGCTAAGGCTAGGGCCCCCCTAGCCTTCAGGCGAGGGCACCCCTAGGCTTTAGGCTAGGGCTCCCCTAGGCTAAGGCTACGGCCCCCCTAGCCTTCAGGCGAGGGCACCCCTAGGCTTTAGGCTAGGGATCCCCTAGGCTAAGGCTAGGGCCCCCCTAGCCTTCAGGCGAGGGCACCCCTAGGCTTTAGGCTAGGGCTCCCCTAGGCTAAGGCTAGGGCCCCCTAGCCTTCAGGCGAGGGCACCCCTAGGCTTTAGGCTAGGGCTCCCCTAGGCTAAGGCTAGGGCCCCCCTAGCCTTCAGGCGAGGGCACCCCTAGGCTTTAGGCTAGGGCTCCCCTAGGCTAAGGCTAGGGCCCCCCTAGCCTTCAGGCGAGGCCACCCCTAGGCTTTAGGCTAGGGCTCCCCTAGGCTAAGGCTAGGGCCCCCCTAGCCTTCAGGCGAGGGCAGCCCTAGGCTTTAGGCTAGGGCAGCCCTAGGCTAAGGCTAGGGCCCCCCTAGCCTTCAGGCGAGGGCACCCCTAGGCTTTAGGCTAGGGCTCCCCTAGGCTAAGGCTAGGGCCCCCCTAGCCTTCAGGCGAGGGCACCCCTAGGCTTTAGGCTAGGGCTCCCCTAGGCTAAGGCTAGGGCCCCCCTAGCCTTCAGGCGAGGGCACCCCTAGGCTTTAGGCTAGGGCTCCCCTAGGCTAAGGCTAGGGCTCCCCTAGCCTTCAGGCGAGGGCACCCCTAGGCTTTAGGCTAGGGCTCCCCTAGGATAAGGCTAGGGCTCACCTAGCCTTCAGGCGAGGGCACCCCTAGGTTTAGGCTAGGGCTCCACTAGGCTAAGGCTAGGGCTCCCCTAGCCTTCAGGCGAGGGCACCCCTAGGCTTTAGGCTAGGGCTCCCCTAGGCTAAGGCTAGGGCTCCCCTAGCCTTCAGGCGAGGGCACCCCTAGGCTTTAGGCTAGGGCTCCCCTAGGCTAAGGCTAGGGCTCCCCTAGCCTTCAGGCGAGGGCACCCCTAGGCTTTGGGCTCCCCTAGGCTAAGGCTAGGGCTCCCCTAGCCTTCAGGCGAGGGCACCCCTAGGCTTTGGGCTCCCCTAGGCTAAGGCTAGGGCTCCCCTAGCCTTCAGGCGAGGGCACCCCTAGGCTTTAGGCTAGGGCTCCCCTAGGCTAAGGCTAGGGCTCCCCTAGCCTTCAGGCGAGGGCACCCCTAGGCTTTGGGCTCCCCTAGGCTAAGGCTAGGGCTCCCCTAGCCTTCAGGCGAGGGCACCCCTAGGCTTTAGGCTAGGGCTCCCCTAGGCTAAGGCTAGGGCTCCCCTAGCCTTCAGGCGAGGGCACCCCTAGGCTTTGTGCTCCCCTAGGCTAAGGCTAGGGCTCCCCTAGCCTTCAGGCGAGGGCACCCCTAGGCTTTAGGCTAGGGCTCCCCTAGGCTAAGGCTAGGGCTCCCCTAGCCTTCAGGCGAGGGCACCCCTAGGCTTTGGGCTCCCCTAGGCTAAGGCTAGGGCTCCCCTAGCCTTCAGGCGAGGGCACCCCTAGGCTTTAGGCTAGGGCTCCCCTAGGCTAAGGCTAGGGCTCCCCTAGCCTTCAGGCGAGGGCACCCCTAGGCTTTGGGCTCCCCTAGGCTAAGGCTAGGGCTCCCCTAGCCTTCAGGCGAGGGCACCCCTAGGCTTTAGGCGAGGGCTCCCCTAGGCTAAGGCTAGGGCTCCCCTAGCCTTCAGGCGAGGGCACCCCTCGGCTTTGGGCTCCCCTAGGCTAAGGCTAGGGCTCCCCTAGCCTTCAGGCGAGGGCACCCCTAGGCTTTAGGCTAGGGCTCCCCTAGGCTAAGGCTAGGGCTCCCCTAGCCTTCAGGCGAGGGCACCCCTAGGCTTTGGGCTCCCCTAGGCTAAGGCTAGGGCTCCCCTAGCCTTCAGGCGAGGGCACCCCTAGGCTTTAGGCTAGGGCTCCCCTAGGCTAAGGCTAGGGCTCCCCTAGCCTTCAGGCGAGGGCACCCCTAGGCTTTGGGCTCCCCTAGGCTAAGGCTAGGGCTCCCCTAGCCTTCAGGCGAGGGCACCCCTAGGCTTTAGGCTAGGGCTCCCCTAGGCTAAGGCTAGGGCTCCCCTAGCCTTCAGGCTAGGGCACCCCTAGGCTTTGGGCTCCCCTAGGCTAAGGCTAGGGCTCCCCTAGCCTTCAGGCGAGGGCACCCCTAGGCTTTAGGCTAGGGCTCCCCTAGGCTAAGGCTAGGGCTCCCCTAGCCTTCAGGCGAGGGCACCCCTAGGCTTTGGGCTCCCCTAGGCTAAGGCTAGGGCTCCCCTAGCCTTCAGGCGAGGGCACCCCTAGGCTTTAGGCTAGGGCTCCCCTAGGCTAAGGCTAGGGCTCCCCTAGCCTTCAGGCGAGGGCACCCCTAGGCTTTGGGCTCCCCTAGGCTAAGGCTAGGGCTCCCCTAGCCTTCAGGCGAGGGCACCCCTAGGCTTTAGGCTAGGGCTCCCCTAGGCTAAGGCTAGGGCTCCCCTAGCCTTCAGGCGAGGGCACCCCTAGGCTTTGGGCTCCCCTAGGCTAAGGCTAGGGCTCCCCTAGCCTTCAGGCGAGGGCACCCCTAGGCTTTAGGCTAGGGCTCCCCTAGGCTAAGGCTAGGGCTCCCCTAGCCTTCAGGCGAGGGCACCCCTAGGCTTTGGGCTCCCCTAGGCTAAGGCTAGGGCTCCCCTAGCCTTCAGGCGAGGGCACCCCTAGGCTTTAGGCTAGGGCTCCCCTAGGCTAAGGCTAGGGCTCCCCTAGCCTTCAGGCGAGGGCACCCCTAGGCTTTGGGCTCCCCTAGGCTAAGGCTCGGGCTCCCCTAGCCTTCAGGCGAGGGCACCCCTAGGCTTTAGGCTAGGGCTCCCCTAGGCTAAGGCTAGGGCTCCCCTAGCCTTCAGGCGAGGGCACCCCTAGGCTTTGGGCTCCCCTAGGCTAAGGCTAGGGCTCCCCTAGCCTTCAGGCGAGGGCACCCCTAGGCTTTAGGCTAGGGCTCCCCTAGGCTAAGGCTAGGGCTCCCCTAGCCTTCAGGCGAGGGCACCCCTAGGCTTTGGGCTCCCCTAGGCTAAGGCTAGGGCTCCCCTAGCCTTCAGGCGAGGGCACCCCTAGGCTTTAGGCTAGGGCTCCCCTAGGCTAAGGCTAGGGCTCCCCTAGCCTTCAGGCGAGGGCACCCCTAGGCTTTGGGCTCCCCTAGGCTAAGGCTAGGGCCCCCTAGCCTTCAGGCGAGGGCACCCCTAGGCTTTAGGCTAGGGCTCCCCTAGGCTAAGGCTAGGGCTCCCCTAGCCTTCAGGCGAGGGCACCCCTAGGCTTTGGGCTCCCCTAGGCTAAGGCTAGGGCTCCCCTAGCCTTCAGGCGAGGGCACCCCTAGGCTTTAGGCTAGGGCTCCCCTAGGCTAAGGCTAGGGCTCCCCTAGCCTTCAGGCGAGGGCACCCCTAGGCTTTGGGCTCCCCTAGGCTAAGGCTAGGGCTCCCCTAGCCTTCAGGCGATGGCACCCCTAGGCTTTAGGCTAGGGCTCCCCTAGGCTAAGGCTAGGGCTCCCCTAGCCTTCAGGCGAGGGCACCCCTAGGCTTTGGGCTCCCCTAGGCTAAGGCTAGGGCTCCCCTAGCCTTCAGGCGAGGGCACCCCTAGGCTTTAGGCTAGGGCTCCCCTAGGCTAAGGCTAGGGCTCCCCTAGCCTTCAGGCGAGGGCACCCCTAGGCTTTGGGCTCCCCTAGGCTAAGGCTAGGGCTCCCCTAGCCTTCAGGCGAGGGCACCCCTAGGCTTTAGGCTAGGGCTCCCCTAGGCTAAGGCTAGGGCTCCCCTAGCCTTCAGGCGAGGGCACCCCTAGGCTTTGGGCTCCCCTAGGCTAAGGCTAGGGCTCCCCTAGCCTTCAGGCGAGGGCACCCCTAGGCTTTAGGCTAGGGCTCCCCTAGGCTAAGGCTAGGGCTCCCCTAGCCTTCAGGCGAGGGCACCCCTAGGCTTTAGGCTAGGGCTCCCCTAGGCTAAGGCTAGGGCTTCCCTAGCCTTCAGGCGAGGGCACCCCTAGGTTTTGGGCTCCCCTAGGCTAAGGCTAGGGCTCCCCTAGCCTTCAGGCGAGGGAACCCCTAGGCTTTAGGTTAGGGCTCCCCTAGGCTAAGGCTAGGGCTCCCCTAGCCTTCAGGCGAGGGCACCCCTAGGCTTTGGGCTCCCCTAGGCTAAGGCTAGGGCTCCCCTAGCCTTCAGGCGAGGGCACCCCTAGGCTTTAGGCGAGGGCTCCCCTAGGCTAAGGCTAGGGCTCCCCTAGCCTTCAGGCGAGGGCACCCCTAGGCTTTAGGCGAGGGCTCCCCTAGGCTAAGGCTAGGGCTCCCCTAGCCTTCAGGCGAGGGCACCCCTAGGCTTTAGGCGAGGGCTCCCCTAGGCTAAGGCTAGGGCTCCCCTAGCCTTCAGGCGAGGGCACCCCTAGGCTTTAGGCGAGGGCTCCCCTAGGCTAAGGCTAGGGCTCCCCTAGCCTTCAGGCGAGGGCACCCCTAGGCTTTAGGCGAGGGCTCCCCTAGGCTAAGGCTAGGGCTCCCCTAGCCTTCAGGCGAGGGCACCCCTAGGCTTTAGGCGAGGGCTCCCCTAGGCTAAGGCTAGGGCTCCCCTAGCCTTCAGGCGAGGGCACCCCTAGGCTTTAGGCGAGGGCTCCCCTAGGCTAAGGCTAGGGCTCCCCTAGCCTTCAGGCGAGGGCACCCCTAGGCTTTAGGCTAGGGCTCCCCTAGCCTTCAGGCGAGGGCACCCCTAGGCTTTAGGCGAGGGCTCCCCTAGGCTAAGGCTAGGGCTCCCCTAGCCTTCAGGCGAGGGCACCCCTAGGCTTTAGGCGAGGGCTCCCCTAGGCTAAGGCTAGGGCTCCCCTAGCCTTCAGGCGAGGGCACCCCTAGGCTTTAGGCGAGGGCTCCCCTAGGCTAAGGCTAGGGCTCCCCTAGCCTTCAGGCGAGGGCACCCCTAGGCTTTAGGCGAGGGCTCCCCTAGGCTAAGGCTAGGGCTCCCCTAGCCTTCAGGCGAGGGCAGCCCTAGGCTTTAGGCGAGGGCTCCCCTAGGCTAAGGCTAGGGCTCCCCTAGCCTTCAGGCGAGGGCACCCCTAGGCTTTAGGCGAGGGCTCCCCTAGGCTAAGGCTAGGGCTCCCCTAGCCTTCAGGCGAGGGCACCCCTAGGCTTTAGGCGAGGGCTCCCCTAGGCTAAGGCTAGGGCTCCCCTAGCCTTCAGGCGAGGGCACCCCTAGGCTTTAGGCGAGGGCTCCCCTAGGCTAAGGCTAGGGCTCCCCTAGCCTTCAGGCGAGGGCACCCCTAGGCTTTAGGCGAGGGCTCCCCTAGGCTAAGGCTAGGGCTCCCCTAGCCTTCAGGCGAGGGCACCCCTAGGCTTTAGGCGAGGGCTCCCCTAGGCTAAGGCTAGGGCTCCCCTAGCCTTCAGGCGAGGGCACCCCTAGGCTTTAGGCGAGGGCTCCCCTAGGCTAAGGCTAGGGCTCCCCTAGCCTTCAGGCGAGGGCACCCCTAGGCTTTAGGCGAGGGCTCCCCTAGGCTAAGGCTAGGGCTCCCCTAGCCTTCAGGCGAGGGCACCCCTAGGCTTTAGGCGAGGGCTCCCCTAGGCTAAGGCTAGGGCTCCCCTAGCCTTCAGGCGAGGGCACCCCTAGGCTTTAGGCGAGGGCTCCCCTAGGCTAAGGCTAGGGCTCCCCTAGCCTTCAGGCGAGGGCACCCCTAGGCTTTAGGCGAGGGCTCCCCTAGGCTAAGGCTAGGGCTCCCCTAGCCTTCAGGCGAGGGCACCCCTAGGCTTTAGGCGAGGGCTCCCCTAGGCTAAGGCTAGGGCTCCCCTAGCCTTCAGGCGAGGGCACCCCTAGGCTTTAGGCGAGGGCTCCCCTAGGCTAAGGCTAGGGCTCCCCTAGCCTTCAGGCGAGGGCACCCCTAGGCTTTAGGCGAGGGCTCCCCTAGGCTAAGGCTAGGGCTCCCCTAGCCTTCAGGCGAGGGCACCCCTAGGCTTTAGGCGAGGGCTCCCCTAGGCTAAGGCTAGGGCTCCCCTAGCCTTCAGGCGAGGGCACCCCTAGGCTTTAGGCGAGGGCTCCCCTAGGCTAAGGCTAGGGCTCCCCTAGCCTTCAGGCGAGGGCACCCCTAGGCTTTAGGCGAGGGCTCCCCTAGGCTAAGGCTAGGGCTCCCCTAGCCTTCAGGCGAGGGCACCCCTAGGCTTTAGGCTAGGGCTCCCCTAGGCTAAGGCTAGGGCTCCCCTAGCCTTCAGGCGAGGGCACCCCTAGGCTCTGGGCTCCCCTAGGCTAAGGCTAGGGCTCCCCTAGCCTTCAGGCGAGGGCACCCCTAGGCTTTAGGCGAGGGCTCCCCTAGGCTAAGGCTAGGGCTCCCCTAGCCTTCAGGCGAGGGCACCCCTAGGCTTTAGGCGAGGGCTCCCCTAGGCTAAGGCTAGGGCTCCCCTAGCCTTCAGGCGAGGGCACCCCTAGGCTTTAGGCGAGGGCTCCCCTAGGCTAAGGCTAGGGCTCCCCTAGCCTTCAGGCGAGGGCACCCCTAGGCTTTAGGCGAGGGCTCCCCTAGGCTAAGGCTAGGGCTCCCCTAGCCTTCAGGCGAGGGCACCCCTAGGCTTTAGGCGAGGGCTCCCCTAGGCTAAGGCTAGGGCTCCCCTAGCCTTCAGGCGAGGGCACCCCTAGGCTTTAGGCGAGGGCTCCCCTAGGCTAAGGCTAGGGCTCCCCTAGCCTTCAGGCGAGGGCACCCCTAGGCTTTAGGCGAGGGCTCCCCTAGGCTAAGGCTAGGGCTCCCCTAGCCTTCAGGCGAGGGCACCCCTAGGCTTTAGGCGAGGGCTCCCCTAGGCTAAGGCTAGGGCTCCCCTAGCCTTCAGGCGAGGGCACCCCTAGGCTTTAGGCGAGGGCTGCCCTAGGCTAAGGCTAGGGCTCCCCTAGCCTTCAGGCGAGGGCACCCCTAGGCTTTAGGCGAGGGCTCCCCTAGGCTAAGGCTAGGGCTCCCCTAGCCTTCAGGCGAGGGCACCCCTAGGCTTTAGGCGAGGGCTCCCCTAGGCTAAGGCTAGGGCTCCCCTAGCCTTCAGGCGAGGGCACCCCTTGGCTTTAGGCGAGGGCTCCCCTAGGCTAAGGCTAGGGCTCCCCTAGCCTTCAGGCGAGGGCACCCCTAGGCTTTAGGCGAGGGCTCCCCTAGGCTAAGGCTAGGGCTCCCCTAGCCTTCAGGCGAGGGCACCCCTAGGCTTTAGGCGAGGGCTCCCCTAGGCTAAGGCTAGGGCTCCCCTAGCCTTCAGGCGAGGGCACCCCTAGGCTTTAGGCGAGGGCTCCCCTAGGCTAAGGCTAGGGCTCCCCTAGCCTTCAGGCGAGGGCACCCCTAGGCTTTAGGCGAGGGCTCCCCTAGGCTGAGGCTAGGGCTCCCCTAGCCTTCAGGCGAGGGCACCCCTAGGCTTTAGGCGAGGGCTCCCCTAGGCTGAGGCTAGGGCTCCCCTAGCCTTCAGGCGAGGGCACCCCTAGGCTTTAGGCGAGGGCTCCCCTAGGCTAAGGCTAGGGCTCCCCTAGCCTTCAGGCGAGGGCACCCCTAGGCTTTAGGCGAGGGCTCCCCTAGGCTAAGGCTAGGGCTCCCCTAGCCTTCAGGCGAGGGCACCCCTAGGCTTTAGGCGAGGGCTCCCCTAGGCTAAGGCTAGGGCTCCCCTAGCCTTCAGGCGAGGGCACCCCTAGGCTTTAGGCGAGGGCTCCCCTAGGCTAAGGCTAGGGCTCCCCTAGCCTTCAGGCGAGGGCACCCCTAGGCTTTAGGCGAGGGCTCCCCTAGGCTAAGGCTAGGGCTCCCCTAGCCTTCAGGCGAGGGCACCCCTAGGCTTTAGGCGAGGGCTCCCCTAGGCTAAGGCTAGGGCTCCCCTAGCCTTCAGGCGAGGGCACCCCTAGGCTTTAGGCGAGGGCTCCCCTAGGCTAAGGCTAGGGCTCCCCTAGCCTTCAGGCGAGGGCACCCCTAGGCTTTAGGCGAGGGCTCCCCTAGGCTAAGGCTAGGGCTCCCCTAGCCTTCAGGCGAGGGCACCCCTAGGCTTTAGGCGAGGGCTCCCCTAGGCTAAGGCTAGGGCTCCCCTAGCCTTCAGGCGAGGGCACCCCTAGGCTTTAGGCGAGGGCTCCCCTAGGCTAAGGCTAGGGCTCCCCTAGCCTTCAGGCGAGGGCACCCCTAGGCTTTAGGCGAGGGCTCCCCTAGGCTAAGGCTAGGGCTCCCCTAGCCTTCAGGCGAGGGCACCCCTAGGCTTTAGGCGAGGGCTCCCCTAGGCTAAGGCTAGGGCTCCCCTAGCCTTCAGGCGAGGGCACCCCTAGGCTTTAGGCGAGGGCTCCCCTAGGCTAAGGCTAGGGCTCCCCTAGCCTTCAGGCGAGGGCACCCCTAGGCTTTAGGCGAGGGCTCCCCTAGGCTAAGGCTAGGGCTCCCCTAGCCTTCAGGCGAGGGCACCCCTAGGCTTTAGGCGAGGGCTCCCCTAGGCTAAGGCTAGGGCTCCCCTAGCCTTCAGGCGAGGGCACCCCTAGGCTTTAGGCGAGGGCTCCCCTAGGCTAAGGCTAGGGCTCCCCTAGCCTTCAGGCGAGGGCACCCCTAGGCTTTAGGCGAGGGCTCCCCTAGGCTAAGGCTAGGGCTCCCCTAGCCTTCAGGCGAGGGCACCCCTAGGCTTTAGGCGAGGGCTCCCCTAGGCTAAGGCTAGGGCTCCCCTAGCCTTCAGGCGAGGGCACCCCTAGGCTTTAGGCGAGGGCTCCCCTAGGCTAAGGCTAGGGCTCCCCTAGCCTTCAGGCGAGGGCACCCCTAGGCTTTAGGCGAGGGCTCCCCTAGGCTAAGGCTAGGGCTCCCCTAGCCTTCAGGCGAGGGCACCCCTAGGCTTTAGGCGAGGGCTCCCCTAGGCTAAGGCTAGGGCTCCCCTAGCCTTCAGGCGAGGGCACCCCTAGGCTTTAGGCGAGGGCTCCCCTAGGCTAAGGCTAGGGCTCCCCTAGCCTTCAGGCGAGGGCACCCCTAGGCTTTAGGCGAGGTCTCCCCTAGGCTAAGGCTAGGGCTCCCCTAGCCTTCCGGCGAGGGCACCCCTAGGCTTTAGGCGAGGGCTCCCCTAGGCTAAGGCTAGGGCTCCCCTAGCCTTCCGGCGAGGGCACCCCTAGGCTTTAGGCGAGGGCTCCCCTAGGCTAAGGCTAGGGCTCCCCTAGCCTTCCGGCGAGGGCACCCCTAGGCTTTAGGCGAGGGCTGCCCTAGGCTAAGGCTAGGGCTCCCCTAGCCTTCCGGCGAGGGCACCCCTAGGCTTTAGGCGAGGGCTCCCCTAGGCTAAGGCTAGGGCTCCCCTAGCCTTCAGGCGAGGGCACCCCTAGGCTTTAGGCGAGGGCTCCCCTAGGCTAAGGCTAGGGCTCCCCTAGCCTTCAGGCGAGGGCACCCCTAGGCTTTAGGCGAGGGCTCCCCTAGGCTAAGGCTAGGGCTCCCCTAGCCTTCAGGCGAGGGCACCCCTAGGCTTTAGGCGAGGGCTCCCCTAGGCTAAGGCTAGGGCTCCCCTAGCCTTCAGGCGAGGGCACCCCTAGGCTTTAGGCGAGGGCTCCCCTAGGCTAAGGCTAGGGCTCCCCTAGCCTTCAGGCGAGGGCACCCCTAGGCTTTAGGCGAGGGCTCCCCTAGGCTAAGGCTAGGGCTCCCCTAGCCTTCAGGCGAGGGCACCCCTAGGCTTTAGGCGAGGGCTCCCCTAGGCTAAGGCTAGGGCTCCCCTAGCCTTCAGGCGAGGGCACCCCTAGGCTTTAGGCGAGGGCTCCCCTAGGCTAAGGCTAGGGCTCCCCTAGCCTTCAGGCGAGGGCACCCCTAGGCTTTAGGCGAGGGCTCCCCTAGGCTAAGGCTAGGGCTCCCCTAGCCTTCAGGCGAGGGCACCCCTAGGCTTTAGGCGAGGGCTCCCCTAGGCTAAGGCTAGGGCTCCCCTAGCCTTCAGGCGAGGGCACCCCTAGGCTTTAGGCGAGGGCTCCCCTAGGCTAAGGCTAGGGCTCCCCTAGCCTTCAGGCGAGGGCACCCCTAGGCTTTAGGCGAGGGCTCCCCTAGGCTAAGGCTAGGGCTCCCCTAGCCTTCAGGCGAGGGCACCCCTAGGCTTTAGGCGAGGGCTCCCCTAGGCTAAGGCTAGGGCTCCCCTAGCCTTCAGGCGAGGGCACCCCTAGGCTTTAGGCGAGGGCTCCCCTAGGCTAAGGCTAGGGCTCCCCTAGCCTTCAGGCGAGGGCACCCCTAGGCTTTAGGCGAGGGCTCCCCTAGGCTAAGGCTAGGGCTCCCCTAGCCTTCAGGCGAGGGCACCCCTAGGCTTTAGGCTAGGGCTCCCCTAGGCTAAGGCTAGGGCTCCCCTAGCCTTCAGGCGAGGGCACCCCTAGGCTCTGGGCTCCCCTAGGCTAAGGCTAGGGCTCCCCTAGCCTTCAGGCGAGGGCACCCCTAGGCTCTGGGCTCCCCAAGGCTATGGCTAGGGCTCCCCTAGCCTTCAGGCGAGGGCACCCCTAGGCTTGGGCTCCCCAAGGCTAAGGCTAGGGCTCCCCTAGCCTTCAGCGAGGGCACCCCTAGGCTCTGGGCTCCCCAAGGCTAAGGCTAGGGCTCCCCTAGCCTTCAGGCGAGGGCACCCCTAGGCTCTGGGCTCCCCTAGGCTAAGGCTAGGGCTCCCCTAGCCTTCAGGCGAGGGCACCCCTAGGCTCTGGGCTCCCCTAGGCTAAGGCTAGGGCTCCCCTAGCCTTCAGGCGAGGGCACCCCTAGGCTCTGGGCTCCCCTAGGCTAAGGCTAGGGCTCCCCTAGCCTTCAGGCGAGGGCACCCCTAGGCTCTGGGCTCCCCTAGGCTAAGGCTAGGGCTCCCCTAGCCTTCAGGCGAGGGCACCCCTAGGCTCTGGGCTCCCCTAGGCTAAGGCTAGGGCTCCGCTAGCCTTCAGGCGAGGGCACCCCAAGGCTCTGGGCTCCCCTAGGCTAAGGCTAGGGCTCCCCTAGCCTTCAGGCGAGGGCACCCCAAGGCTCTGGGCTCCCCTAGGCTAAGGCTAGGGCTCCCCTAGCCTTCAGGCGAGGGCACCCCTAGGCTTTAGGCGAGGGCTCCCCTAGGCTAAGGCTAGGGCTCCCCTAGCCTTCAGGCGAGGGCACCCCTAGGCTTTAGGCGAGGGCTCCCCTAGGCTAAGGCTAGGGCTCCCCTAGCCTTCAGGCGAGGGCACCCCTAGGCTTTAGGCGAGGGCTCCCCTAGGCTAAGGCTAGGGCTCCCCTAGCCTTCAGGCGAGGGCACCCCTAGGCTTTAGGCGAGGGCTCCCCTAGGCTAAGGCTAGGGCTCCCCTAGCCTTCAGGCGAGGGCACCCCTAGGCTTTAGGCGAGGGCTCCCCTAGGCTAAGGCTAGGGCTCCCCTAGCCTTCAGGCGAGGGCACCCCTAGGCTTTGGGCGAGGGCTCCCCTAGGCTAAGGCTAGGGCTCCCCTAGCCTTCAGGCGAGGGCACCCCTAGGCTTTAGGCGAGGGCTCCCCTAGGCTAAGGCTAGGGCTCCCCTAGCCTTCAGGCGAGGGCACCCCTAGGCTTTAGGCGAGGGCTCCCCTAGGCTAAGGCTAGGGCTCCCCTAGCCTTCAGGCGAGGGCACCCCTAGGCTTTAGGCGAGGGCTCCCCTAGGCTAAGGCTAGGGCTCCCCTAGCCTTCAGGCGAGGGCACCCCTAGGCTTTAGGCGAGGGCTCCCCTAGGCTAAGGCTAGGGCTCCCCTAGCCTTCAGGCGAGGGCACCCCTAGGCTTTAGGCGAGGGCTCCCCTAGGCTAAGGCTAGGGCTCCCCTAGCCTTCAGGCGAGGGCACCCCTAGGCTTTAGGCGAGGGCTCCCCTAGGCTAAGGCTAGGGCTCCCCTAGCCTTCAGGCGAGGGCACCCCTAGGCTTTAGGCGAGGGCTCCCCTAGGCTAAGGCTAGGGCTCCCCTAGCCTTCAGGCGAGGGCACCCCTAGGCTTTAGGCGAGGGCTCCCCTAGGCTAAGGCTAGGGCTCCCCTAGCCTTCAGGCGAGGGCACCCCTAGGCTTTAGGCGAGGGCTCCCCTAGGCTAAGGCTAGGGCTCCCCTAGCCTTCAGGCGAGGGCACCCCTAGGCTTTAGGCGAGGGCTCCCCTAGGCTAAGGCTAGTGCTCCCCTAGCCTTCAGGCGAGGGCACCCCTAGGCTTTAGGCGAGGGCTCCCCTAGGCTAAGGCTAGGGCTCCCCTAGCCTTCAGGCGAGGGCACCCCTAGGCTTTAGGCGAGGGCTCCCCTAGGCTAAGGCTAGGGCTCCCCTAGCCTTCAGGCGAGGGCACCCCTAGGCTCTGGGCTCCCCAAGGCTAAGGCTAGGGCTCCCCTAGCCTTCAGGCGAGGGCACCCCTAGGCTCTGGGCTCCCCAAGGCTAAGGCTAGGGCTCCCCTAGCCTTCAGGCGAGGGCACCCCTAGGCTCTGGGCTCCCCTAGGCTAAGGCTAGGGCTCCCCTAGCCTTCAGGCGAGGGCACCCCTAGGCTCTGGGCTCCCCTAGGCTAAGGCTAGGGCTCCCCTAGCCTTCAGGCGAGGGCACCCCTAGGCTCTGGGCTCCCCTAGGCTAAGGCTAGGGCTCCCCTAGCCTTCAGGCGAGGGCACCCCTAGGCTCTGGGCTCCCCTAGGCTAAGGCTAGGGCTCCCCTAGCCTTCAGGCGAGGGCACCCCTAGGCTCTGGGCTCCCCTAGGCTAAGGCTAGGGCTCCCCTAGCCTTCAGGCGAGGGCACCCCAAGGCTCTGGGCTCCCCTAGGCTAAGGCTAGGGCTCCCCTAGCCTTCAGGCGAGGGCACCCCAAGGCTCTGGGCTCCCCTAGGCTAAGGCTAGGGCTCCCCTAGCCTTCAGGCGAGGGCACCCCAAGGCTCTGGGCTCCCCTAGGCTAAGGCTAGGGCTCCCCTAGCCTTCAGGCGAGGGCACCCCAAGGCTCTGGGCTCCCCTAGGCTAAGGCTAGGGCTCCCCTAGCCTTCAGGCGAGGGCACCCCAAGGCTCTGGGCTCCCCTAGGCTAAGGCTAGGGCTCCCCTAGCCTTCAGGCGAGGGCACCCCAAGGCTCTGGGCTCCCCTAGGCTAAGGCTAGGGCTCCCCTAGCCTTCAGGCGAGGGCACCCCTAGGCTCTGGGCTCCCCTAGGCTAAGGCTAGGACTCCCCTAGCCTTCAGGCGAGGGCACCCCTAGGCTCTGGGCTCCCCTAGGCTAAGGCTAGGGCTCCCCTAGCCTTCAGGCGAGGGCACCCCTAGGCTCTGGGCTCCCCTAGGCTAAGGCTAGGGCTCCCCTAGCCTTCAGGCGAGGGCACCCCTAGGCTCTGGGCTCCCCTAGGCTAAGGCTAGGGCTCCCCTAGCCTTCAGGCGAGGGAACCCCTAGGCTCTGGGCTAGGGCTCCCCTAGGCTAAGGCTAGGGCTCCCCTAGCCTTCAGGCGAGGGCACCCCTAGGCTCTGGGCTAGGGCTCCCCTAGGCTAAGGCTAGGGCTCCCCTAGCCTTCAGGCGAGGGCACCCCTAGGCTCTGGGCTAGGGCTCCCCTAGGCTAAGGCTAGGGCTCCCCTAGCCTTCAGGCGAGGGCACCCCTAGGCTCTGGGCTAGGGCTCCCCTAGGCTAAGGCTAGGGCTCCCCTAGCCTTCAGGCGAGGGCACCCCTAGGCTCTGGGCTAGGGCTCCCCTAGGCTAAGGCTAGGGCTCCCCTAGCCTTCAGGCGAGGGCACCCCTAGGCTCTGGGCTAGGGCTCCCCTAGGCTAAGGCTAGGGCTCCCCTAGCCTTCAGGCGAGGGCACCCCTAGGCTCTGGGCTAGGGCTCCCCTAGGCTAAGGCTAGGGCTCCCCTAGCCTTCAGGCGAGGGCACCCCTAGGCTCTGGGCTAGGGCTCCCCTAGGCTAAGGCTAGGGCTCCCCTAGCCTTCAGGCGAGGGCACCCCTAGGCTCTGGGCTAGGGCTCCCCTAGGCTAAGGCTAGGGCTCCCCTAGCCTTCAGGCGAGGGCACCCCTAGGCTCTGGGCTAGGGCTCCCCTAGGCTAAGGCTAGGGCTCCCCTAGCCTTCAGGCGAGGGCACCCCTAGGCTCTGGGCTAGGGCTCCCCTAGGCTAAGGCTAGGGCTCCCCTAGCCTTCAGGCGAGGGCACCCCTAGGCTCTGGGCTAGGGCTCCCCTAGGCTAAGGCTAGGGCTCCCCTAGC
Organism: Tenrec ecaudatus; assembly: GCF_050624435.1. Taxonomy (NCBI): domain Eukaryota; kingdom Metazoa; phylum Chordata; class Mammalia; order Afrosoricida; family Tenrecidae; genus Tenrec; species Tenrec ecaudatus. The sequence goes on along the minus strand of NW_027458605.1, from coordinate 32,162 downwards.
CTTCAGGCGAGGGAACCCCTAGGCTCTGGGCTAGGGCTCCCCTAGGCTAAGGCTAGGGCTCCCCTAGCCTTCAGGCGAGGGCACCCCCAGGCTCTAGGCTAGGGCTCACCTAGGCTAAGGCTAGGGCTCCCCTAGCCTTCAGGCGAGGGCACCCCTAGGCTCTGGGCTCCCCTAGGCCAAGGCTAGGGCTCCCCTAGCCTTCAGGCGAGGGCACCCCTAGGCTCTGGGCTCCCCTAGGCCAAGGCTAGGGCTCCCCTAGCATTCAGGCGAGGGCACCCCTAGGCTCTGGGCTCCCCTAGGCCAAGGCTAGGGCTCCCCTAGCCTTCAGGCGAGGGCACCCCTAGGCTCTGGGCTAGGGCTCCCCTAGGCCAAGGCTAGGGCTCCCCTAGCCTTCAGGCGAGGGCACCCCTAGGCTCTGGGCTAGGGCTCCCCTAGGCCAAGGCTAGGGCTCCCCTAGCCTTCAGGCGAGGGCACCCCTAGGCTCTGGGCTAGGGCTCCCCTAGGCCAAGGCTAGGGCTCCCCTAGCCTTCAGGCGAGGGCACCCCTAGGCTCTGGGCTAGGGCTCCCCTAGGCCAAGGCTAGGGCTCCCCTAGCCTTCAGGCGAGGGCACCCCTAGGCTCTGGGCTAGGGCTCCCCTAGGCCAAGGCTAGGGCTCCCCTAGCCTTCAGGCGAGGGCACCCCTAGGCTCTGGGCTAGGGCTCCCCTAGGCCAAGGCTAGGGCTCCCCTAGCCTTCAGGCGAGGGCACCCCTAGGCTCTGGGCTAGGGCTCCCCTAGGCCAAGGCTAGGGCTCCCCTAGCCTTCAGGCGAGGGCACCCCTAGGCTCTGGGCTAGGGCTCCCCTAGGCCAAGGCTAGGGCTCCCCTAGCCTTCAGGCGAGGGCACCCCTAGGCTCTGGGCTAGGGCTCCCCTAGGCCAAGGCTAGGGCTCCCCTAGCCTTCAGGCGAGGGCACCCCTAGGCTCTGGGCTAGGGCTCCCCTAGGCCAAGGCTAGGGCTCCCCTAGCCTTCAGGCGAGGGCACCCCTAGGCTCTGGGCTAGGGCTCCCCTAGGCCAAGGCTAGGGCTCCCCTAGCCTTCAGGCGAGGGCACCCCTAGGCTCTGGGCTAGGGCTCCCCTAGGCCAAGGCTAGGGCTCCCCTAGCCTTCAGGCGAGGGCACCCCTAGGCTCTGGGCTAGGGCTCCCCTAGGCCAAGGCTAGGGCTCCCCTAGCCTTCAGGCGAGGGCACCCCTAGGCTCTGGGCTAGGGCTCCCCTAGGCCAAGGCTAGGGCTCCCCTAGCCTTCAGGCGAGGGCACCCCTAGGCTCTGGGCGAGGGCTCCCCTAGGCCAAGGCTAGGGCTCCCCTAGCCTTCAGGCGAGGGCACCCCTAGGCTCTGGGCGAGGGCTCCCCTAGGCCAAGGCTAGGGCTCCCCTAGCCTTCAGGCGAGGGCACCCCTAGGCTCTGGGCGAGGGCTCCCCTAGGCCAAGGCTAGGGCTCCCCTAGCCTTCAGGCGAGGGCACCCCTAGGCTCTGGGCGAGGGCTCCCCTAGGCCAAGGCTAGGGCTCCCCTAGCCTTCAGGCGAGGGCACCCCTAGGCTCTGGGCGAGGGCTCCCCTAGGCCAAGGCTAGGGCTCCCCTAGCCTTCAGGCGAGGGCACCCCTAGGCTCTGGGCGAGGGCTCCCCTAGGCCAAGGCTAGGGCTCCCCTAGCCTTCAGGCGAGGGCACCCCTAGGCTCTGGGCGAGGGCTCCCCTAGGCCAAGGCTAGGGCTCCCCTAGCCTTCAGGCGAGGGCACCCCTAGGCTCTGGGCGAGGGCTCCCCTAGGCCAAGGCTAGGGCTCCCCTAGCCTTCAGGCGAGGGCACCCCTAGGCTCTGGGCGAGGGCTCCCCTAGGCCAAGGCTAGGGCTCCCCTAGCCTTCAGGCGAGGGCACCCCTAGGCTCTGGGCGAGGGCTCCCCTAGGCCAAGGCTAGGGCTCCCCTAGCCTTCAGGCGAGGGCACCCCTAGGCTCTGGGCGAGGGCTCCCCTAGGCCAAGGCTAGGGCTCCCCTAGCCTTCAGGCGAGGGCACCCCTAGGCTCTGGGCGAGGGCTCCCCTAGGCCAAGGCTAGGGCTCCCCTAGCCTTCAGGCGAGGGCACCCCTAGGCTCTGGGCGAGGGCTCCCCTAGGCCAAGGCTAGGGCTCCCCTAGCCTTCAGGCGAGGGCACCCCTAGGCTCTGGGCGAGGGCTCCCCTAGGCCAAGGCTAGGGCTCCCCTAGCCTTCAGGCGAGGGCACCCCTAGGCTCTGGGCGAGGGCTCCCCTAGGCCAAGGCTAGGGCTCCCCTAGCCTTCCGGCGAGGGCACCCCTAGGCTCTGGGCGAGGGCTCCCCTAGGCCAAGGCTAGGGCTCCCCTAGCCTTCCGGCGAGGGCACCCCTAGGCTCTGGGCGAGGGCTCCCCTAGGCCAAGGCTAGGGCTCCCCTAGCCTTCCGGCGAGGGCACCCCTAGGCTCTGGGCGAGGGCTCCCCTAGGCCAAGGCTAGGGCTCCCCTAGCCTTCCGGCGAGGGCACCCCTAGGCTCTGGGCGAGGGCTCCCCTAGGCCAAGGCTAGGGCTCCCCTAGCCTTCCGGCGAGGGCACCCCTAGGCTCTGGGCGAGGGCTCCCCTAGGCCAAGGCTAGGGCTCCCCTAGCCTTCCGGCGAGGGCACCCCTAGGCTCTGGGCGAGGGCTCCCCTAGGCCAAGGCTAGGGCTCCCCTAGCCTTCCGGCGAGGGCACCCCTAGGCTCTGGGCGAGGGCTCCCCTAGGCCAAGGCTAGGGCTCCCCTAGCCTTCCGGCGAGGGCACCCCTAGGCTCTGGGCGAGGGCTCCCCTAGGCCAAGGCTAGGGCTCCCCTAGCCTTCCGGCGAGGGCACCCCTAGGCTCTGGGCGAGGGCTCCCCTAGGCCAAGGCTAGGGCTCCCCTAGCCTTCCGGCGAGGGCACCCCTAGGCTCTGGGCGAGGGCTCCCCTAGGCCAAGGCTAGGGCTCCCCTAGCCTTCCGGCGAGGGCACCCCTAGGCTCTGGGCGAGGGCTCCCCTAGGCCAAGGCTAGGGCTCCCCTAGCCTTCCGGCGAGGGCACCCCTAGGCTCTGGGCGAGGGCTCCCCTAGGCCAAGGCTAGGGCTCCCCTAGCCTTCCGGCGAGGGCACCCCTAGGCTCTGGGCGAGGGCTCCCTAGGCCAAGGCTAGGGCTCCCCTAGCCTTCCGGCGAGGGCACCCCTAGGCTCTGGGCGAGGGCTCCCCTAGGCCAAGGCTAGGGCTCCCCTAGCCTTCCGGCGAGGGCACCCCTAGGCTCTGGGCGAGGGCTCCCCTAGGCCAAGGCTAGGGCTCCCCTAGCCTTCCGGCGAGGGCACCCCTAGGCTCTGGGCTAGGGCTCCCCTAGGCCAAGGCTAGGGCTCCCCTAGCCTTCCGGCGAGGGCACCCCTAGGCTCTGGGCTAGGGCTCCCCTAGGCCAAGGCTAGGGCTCCCCTAGCCTTCCGGCGAGGGCACCCCTAGGCTCTGGGCTAGGGCTCCCCTAGGCCAAGGCTAGGGCTCCCCTAGCCTTCCGGCGAGGGCACCCCTAGGCTCTAGGCTAGGGCTCCCCTAGGCCAAGGCTAGGGCTCCCCTAGCCTTCCGGCGAGGGCACCCCTAGGCTCTAGGCTAGGGCTCCCCTAGGCCAAGGCTAGGGCTCCCCTAGCCTTCCGGCGAGGGCACCCCTAGGCTCTAGGCTAGGGCTCCCCTAGGCCAAGGCTAGGGCTCCCCTAGCCTTCCGGCGAGGGCACCCCTAGGCTCTAGGCTAGGGCTCCCCTAGGCCAAGGCTAGGGCTCCCCTAGCCTTCCGGCGAGGGCACCCCTAGGCTCTAGGCTAGGGCTCCCCTAGGCCAAGGCTAGGGCTCCCCTAGCCTTCCGGCGAGGGCACCCTAGGCTCTAGGCTAGGGCTCCCCTAGGCCAAGGCTAGGGCTCCCCTAGCCTTCCGGCGAGGGCACCCCTAGGCTCTAGGCTAGGGCTCCCCTAGGCCAAGGCTAGGGCTCCCCTAGCCTTCCGGCGAGGGCACCCCTAGGCTCTAGGCTAGGGCTCCCCTAGGCCAAGGCTAGGGCTCCCCTAGCCTTCCGGCGAGGGCACCCCTAGGCTCTAGGCTAGGGCTCCCCTAGGCCAAGGCTAGGGCTCCCCTAGCCTTCCGGCGAGGGCACCCCTAGGCTCTAGGCTAGGGCTCCCCTAGGCCAAGGCTAGGGCTCCCCTAGCCTTCCGGCGAGGGCACCCCTAGGCTCTAGGCTAGGGCTCCCCTAGGCCAAGGCTAGGGCTCCCCTAGCCTTCCGGCGAGGGCACCCCTAGGCTCTAGGCTAGGGCTCCCCTAGGCCAAGGCTAGGGCTCCCCTAGCCTTCCGGCGAGGGCACCCCTAGGCTCTAGGCTAGGGCTCCCCTAGGCCAAGGCTAGGGCTCCCCTAGCCTTCCGGCGAGGGCACCCCTAGGCTCTAGGCTAGGGCTCCCCTAGGCCAAGGCTAGGGCTCCCCTAGCCTTCCGGCGAGGGCACCCCTAGGCTCTAGGCTAGGGCTCCCCTAGGCCAAGGCTAGGGCTCCCCTAGCCTTCCGGCGAGGGCACCCCTAGGCTCTAGGCTAGGGCTCCCCTAGGCCAAGGCTAGGGCTCCCCTAGCCTTCCGGCGAGGGCACCCCTAGGCTCTAGGCTAGGGCTCCCCTAGGCCAAGGCTAGGGCTCCCCTAGCCTTCCGGCGAGGGCACCCCTAGGCTCTAGGCTAGGGCTCCCCTAGGCCAAGGCTAGGGCTCCCCTAGCCTTCCGGCGAGGGCACCCCTAGGCTCTAGGCTAGGGCTCCCCTAGGCCAAGGCTAGGGCTCCCCTAGCCTTCCGGCGAGGGCACCCCTAGGCTCTAGGCTAGGGCTCCCCTAGGCCAAGGCTAGGGCTCCCCTAGCCTTCCGGCGAGGGCACCCCTAGGCTCTAGGCTAGGGCTCCCTAGGCCAAGGCTAGGGCTCCCCTAGCCTTCCGGCGAGGGCACCCCTAGGCTCTAGGCTAGGGCTCCCCTAGGCCAAGGCTAGGGCTCCCCTAGCCTTCCGGCGAGGGCACCCCTAGGCTCTAGGCTAGGGCTCCCCTAGGCCAAGGCTAGGGCTCCCCTAGCCTTCCGGCGAGGGCACCCCTAGGCTCTAGGCTAGGGCTCCCCTAGGCCAAGGCTAGGGCTCCCCTAGCCTTCCGGCGAGGGCACCCCTAGGCTCTAGGCTAGGGCTCCCCTAGGCCAAGGCTAGGGCTCCCCTAGCCTTCCGGCGAGGGCACCCCTAGGCTCTAGGCTAGGGCTCCCCTAGGCCAAGGCTAGGGCTCCCCTAGCCTTCCGGCGAGGGCACCCCTAGGCTCTAGGCTAGGGCTCCCCTAGGCCAAGGCTAGGGCTCCCCTAGCCTTCCGGCGAGGGCACCCCTAGGCTCTAGGCTAGGGCTCCCCTAGGCCAAGGCTAGGGCTCCCCTAGCCTTCCGGCGAGGGCACCCCTAGGCTCTAGGCTAGGGCTCCCCTAGGCCAAGGCTAGGGCTCCCCTAGCCTTCCGGCGAGGGCACCCCTAGGCTCTAGGCTAGGGCTCCCCTAGGCCAAGGCTAGGGCTCCCCTAGCCTTCCGGCGAGGGCACCCCTAGGCTCTAGGCTAGGGCTCCCCTAGGCCAAGGCTAGGGCTCCCCTAGCCTTCCGGCGAGGGCACCCCTAGGCTCTAGGCTAGGGCTCCCCTAGGCCAAGGCTAGGGCTCCCCTAGCCTTCCGGCGAGGGCACCCCTAGGCTCTAGGCTAGGGCTCCCCTAGGCCAAGGCTAGGGCTCCCCTAGCCTTCCGGCGAGGGCACCCCTAGGCTCTAGGCTAGGGCTCCCCTAGGCCAAGGCTAGGGCTCCCCTAGCCTTCCGGCGAGGGCACCCCTAGGCTCTAGGCTAGGGCTCCCCTAGGCCAAGGCTAGGGCTCCCCTAGCCTTCCGGCGAGGGCACCCCTAGGCTCTAGGCTAGGGCTCCCCTAGGCCAAGGCTAGGGCTCCCCTAGCCTTCCGGCGAGGGCACCCCTAGGCTCTAGGCTAGGGCTCCCCTAGGCCAAGGCTAGGGCTCCCCTAGCCTTCCGGCGAGGGCACCCCTAGGCTCTAGGCTAGGGCTCCCCTAGGCCAAGGCTAGGGCTCCCCTAGCCTTCCGGCGAGGGCACCCCTAGGCTCTAGGCTAGGGCTCCCCTAGGCCAAGGCTAGGGCTCCCCTAGCCTTCCGGCGAGGGCACCCCTAGGCTCTAGGCTAGGGCTCCCCTAGGCCAAGGCTAGGGCTCCCCTAGCCTTCCGGCGAGGGCACCCCTAGGCTCTAGGCTAGGGCTCCCCTAGGCCAAGGCTGGGCTCCCCTAGCCTTCCGGCGAGGGCACCCCTAGGCTCTAGGCTAGGGCTCCCCTAGGCCAAGGCTGGGCTCCCCTAGCCTTCCGGCGAGGGCACCCCTAGGCTCTAGGCTAGGGCTCCCCTAGGCCAAGGCTTGGGCTCCCCTAGCCTTCCGGCGAGGGCACCCCTAGGCTCTAGGCTAGGGCTCCCCTAGGCCAAGGCTTGGGCTCCCCTAGCCTTCCGGCGAGGGCACCCCTAGGCTCTAGGCTAGGGCTCCCCTAGGCCAAGGCTTGGGCTCCCCTAGCCTTCCGGCGAGGGCACCCCTAGGCTCTAGGCTAGGGCTCCCCTAGGCCAAGGCTTGGGCTCCCCTAGCCTTCCGGCGAGGGCACCCCTAGGCTCTAGGCTAGGGCTCCCCTAGGCCAAGGCTTGGGCTCCCCTAGCCTTCCGGCGAGGGCACCCCTAGGCTCTAGGCTAGGGCTCCCCTAGGCCAAGGCTTGGGCTCCCCTAGCCTTCCGGCGAGGGCACCCCTAGGCTCTAGGCTAGGGCTCCCCTAGGCCAAGGCTAGGGCTCCCCTAGCCTTCCGGCGAGGGCACCCCTAGGCTCTAGGCTAGGGCTCCCCTAGGCCAAGGCTTGGGCTCCCCTAGCCTTCCGGCGAGGGCACCCCTAGGCTCTAGGCTAATATAGGTGTGTATCTCTCCTAGGCCAAGCTAGGGCTCCCCTAGCCTTCCGGCGAGGGCACCCCTAGGCTCTAGGCTAGGTGCTCCCCTAGGCCAAGGCTAGGGCTTCCCTAGCCTTCCGGCGAGGGCACCCCTAGGCTCTAGGCGGCCAAGGCTAGGGCTCCCCTAGCCTTCCGGCGAGGGCACCCCTAGGCTCTAGGCTAGGGCTCCCCTAGGCCAAGGCTAGGGCTCCCCTAGCCTTCCGGCGAGGGCACCCCTAGGCTCTAGGCTAGGGCTCCCCTAGGCCAAGGCTAGGGCTCCCCTAGCCTTCCGGCGAGGCACCCCTAGGCTCTAGGCTAGGGCTCCCCTAGGCCAAGGCTAGGCTCCCCTAGCCTTCCGGCGAGGGCACCCTAGGCTCTAGGCTAGGCTCCCCTAGGCCAAGGCTATGGCTCCTAGCCTTCCGGCGAGGCACCCCTAGCACCCTAGGCTCTAGGCTAGGGCTCCCCAGCCAAGCTAGGGCTCCCTAGCTGGATCAAGTGTCCCCCCTAGGCTCTAGGCTAGGGCTCCCCTAGGCCAAGGCTAGGGCTCCCCTAGCCTTCCGGCGAGGGCACCCCTAGGCTCTAGGCTAGGGCTCCCCTAGGCCAAGGCTAGGGCTCCCCTAGCCTTCCGGCGAGGGCACCCCTAGGCTCTAGGCTAGGGCTCCCCTAGGCCAAGGCTAGGGCTCCCCTAGCCTTCCGGCGAGGGCACCCCTAGGCTCTAGGCTAGGGCTCCCCTAGGCCAAGGCTAGGGCTCCCCTAGCCTTCCGGCGAGGGCACCCCTAGGCTCTAGGCTAGGGCTCCCCTAGGCCAAGGCTAGGGCTCCCCTAGCCTTCCGGCGAGGGCACCCCTAGGCTCTAGGCTAGGGCTCCCCTAGGCCAAGGCTAGGGCTCCCCTAGCCTTCCGGCGAGGGCACCCCTAGGCTCTAGGCTAGGGCTCCCCTAGGCCAAGGCTAGGGCTCCCCTAGCCTTCCGGCGAGGGCACCCCTAGGCTCTAGGCTAGGGCTCCCCTAGGCCAAGGCTAGGGCTCCCCTAGCCTTCCGGCGAGGGCACCCCTAGGCTCTAGGCTAGGGCTCCCCTAGGCCAAGGCTAGGGCTCCCCTAGCCTTCCGGCGAGGGCACCCCTAGGCTCTAGGCTAGGGCTCCCCTAGGCCAAGGCTAGGGCTCCCCTAGCCTTCCGGCGAGGGCACCCCTAGGCTCTAGGCTAGGGCTCCCCTAGGCCAAGGCTAGGGCTCCCCTAGCCTTCCGGCGAGGGCACCCCTAGGCTCTAGGCTAGGGCTCCCCTAGGCCAAGGCTAGGGCTCCCCTAGCCTTCCGGCGAGGGCACCCCTAGGCTCTAGGCTAGGGCTCCCCTAGGCCAAGGCTAGGGCTCCCCTAGCCTTCCGGCGAGGGCACCCCTAGGCTCTAGGCTAGGGCTCCCCTAGGCCAAGGCTAGGGCTCCCCTAGCCTTCCGGCGAGGGCACCCCTAGGCTCTAGGCTAGGGCTCCCCTAGGCCAAGGCTAGGGCTCCCCTAGCCTTCCGGCGAGGGCACCCCTAGGCTCTAGGCTAGGGCTCCCCTAGGCCAAGGCTAGGGCTCCCCTAGCCTTCCGGCGAGGGCACCCCTAGGCTCTAGGCTAGGGCTCCCCTAGGCCAAGGCTAGGGCTCCCCTAGCCTTCCGGCGAGGGCACCCCTAGGCTCTAGGCTAGGGCTCCCCTAGGCCAAGGCTAGGGCTCCCCTAGCCTTCCGGCGAGGGCACCCCTAGGCTCTAGGCTAGGGCTCCCCTAGGCCAAGGCTAGGGCTCCCCTAGCCTTCCGGCGAGGGCACCCCTAGGCTCTAGGCTAGGGCTCCCCTAGGCCAAGGCTAGGGCTCCCCTAGCCTTCCGGCGAGGGCACCCCTAGGCTCTAGGCTAGGGCTCCCCTAGGCCAAGGCTAGGGCTCCCCTAGCCTTCCGGCGAGGGCACCCCTAGGCTCTAGGCTAGGGCTCCCCTAGGCCAAGGCTAGGGCTCCCCTAGCCTTCCGGCGAGGGCACCCCTAGGCTCTAGGCTAGGGCTCCCCTAGGCCAAGGCTAGGGCTCCCCTAGCCTTCCGGCGAGGGCACCCCTAGGCTCTAGGCTAGGGCTCCCCTAGGCCAAGGCTAGGGCTCCCCTAGCCTTCCGGCGAGGGCACCCCTAGGCTCTAGGCTAGGGCTCCCCTAGGCCAAGGCTAGGGCTCCCCTAGCCTTCCGGCGAGGGCACCCCTAGGCTCTAGGCTAGGGCTCCCCTAGGCCAAGGCTAGGGCTCCCCTAGCCTTCCGGCGAGGGCACCCCTAGGCTCTAGGCTAGGGCTCCCCTAGGCCAAGGCTAGGGCTCCCCTAGCCTTCCGGCGAGGGCACCCCTAGGCTCTAGGCTAGGGCTCCCCTAGGCCAAGGCTAGGGCTCCCCTAGCCTTCCGGCGAGGGCACCCCTAGGCTCTAGGCTAGGGCTCCCCTAGGCCAAGGCTAGGGCTCCCCTAGCCTTCCGGCGAGGGCACCCCTAGGCTCTAGGCTAGGGCTCCCCTAGGCCAAGGCTAGGGCTCCCCTAGCCTTCCGGCGAGGGCACCCCTAGGCTCTAGGCTAGGGCTCCCCTAGGCCAAGGCTAGGGCTCCCCTAGCCTTCCGGCGAGGGCACCCCTAGGCTCTAGGCTAGGGCTCCCCTAGGCCAAGGCTTGGGCTCCCCTAGCCTTCCGGCGAGGGCACCCCTAGGCTCTAGGCTAGGGCTCCCCTAGGCCAAGGCTTGGGCTCCCCTAGCCTTCCGGCGAGGGCACCCCTAGGCTCTAGGCTAGGGCTCCCCTAGGCCAAGGCTTGGGCTCCCCTAGCCTTCCGGCGAGGGCACCCCTAGGCTCTAGGCTAGGGCTCCCCTAGGCCAAGGCTTGGGCTCCCCTAGCCTTCCGGCGAGGGCACCCCTAGGCTCTAGCCTAGGGCTCCCCTAGGCCAAGGCTAGGGCTCCCCTAGCCTTCCGGCGAGGGCACCCCTAGGCTCTAGCTAGGGCTCCCCTAGGCCAAGGCTAGGGCTCCCCTAGCCTTCCGGCGAGGGCACCCCTAGGCTCTAGGCTAGGGCTCCCCTAGGCCAAGGCTAGGGCTCCCCTAGCCTTCCGGCGAGGGCACCCCTAGGCTCTAGGCTAGGGCTCCCCTAGGCCAAGGCTAGGGCTCCCCTAGCCTTCCGGCGAGGGCACCCCTAGGCTCTAGGCTAGGGCTCCCCTAGGCCAAGGCTAGGGCTCCCCTAGCCTTCCGGCGAGGGCACCCCTAGGCTCTAGGCTAGGGCTCCCCTAGGCCAAGGCTAGGGCTCCCCTAGCCTTCCGGCGAGGGCACCCCTAGGCTCTAGGCTAGGGCTCCCCTAGGCCAAGGCTAGGGCTCCCCTAGCCTTCCGGCGAGGGCACCCCTAGGCTCTAGGCTAGGGCTCCCCTAGGCCAAGGCTAGGGCTCCCCTAGCCTTCCGGCGAGGGCACCCCTAGGCTCTAGGCTAGGGCTCCCCTAGGCCAAGGCTAGGGCTCCCCTAGCCTTCCCGGCGAGGGCACCCCCAGGCTCTAGGCTAGGGCCCCCCTAGGCTAAGGCTAGGGCTCCCCTAGCCTTCCGGCGAGGGCACCCCCAGGCTCTAGGCTAGGGCCCCCCTAGGCTAAGGCTAGGGCTCCCCTAGCCTTCCGGCGAGGGCACCCCCAGGCTCTAGGCTAGGGCCCCCCTAGGCTAAGGCTAGGGCTCCCCTAGCCTTCCGGCGAGGGCACCCCCAGGCTCTAGGCTAGGGCCCCCCTAGGCTAAGGCTAGGGCTCCCCTAGCCTTCCGGCGAGGGCACCCCCAGGCTCTAGGCTAGGGCCCCCCTAGGCTAAGGCTAGGGCTCCCCTAGCCTTCCGGCGAGGGCACCCCCAGGCTCTAGGCTAGGGCCCCCCTAGGCTAAGGCTAGGGCTCCCCTAGCCTTCCGGCGAGGGCACCCCCAGGCTCTAGGCTAGGGCCCCCCTAGGCTAAGGCTAGGGCTCCCCTAGCCTTCCGGCGAGGGCACCCCCAGGCTCTAGGCTAGGGCCCCCCTAGGCTAAGGCTAGGGCTCCCCTAGCCTTCCGGCGAGGACACCCCCAGGCTCTAGGCTAGGGCCCCCCTAGGCTAAGGCTAGGGCTCCCCTAGCCTTCCGGCGAGGGCACCCCCAGGCTCTAGGCTAGGGCCCCCCTAGGCTAAGGCTAGGGCTCCCCTAGCCTTCCGGCGAGGGCACCCCCAGGCTCTAGGCTAGGGCCCCCCTAGGCTAAGGCTAGGGCTCCCCTAGCCTTCCGGCGAGGGCACCCCCAGGCTCTAGGCTAGGGCCCCCCTAGGCTAAGGCTAGGGCTCCCCTAGCCTTCCGGCGAGGGCACCCCCAGGCTCTAGGCTAGGGCCCCCCTAGGCTAAGGCTAGGGCTCCCCTAGCCTTCCGGCGAGGGCACCCCCAGGCTCTAGGCTAGGGCCCCCCTAGGCTAAGGCTAGGGCTCCCCTAGCCTTCCGGCGAGGGCACCCCCAGGCTCTAGGCTAGGGCCCCCCTAGGCTAAGGCTAGGGCTCCCCTAGCCTTCCGGCGAGGGCACCCCCAGGCTCTAGGCTAGGGCCCCCCTAGGCTAAGGCTAGGGCTCCCCTAGCCTTCCGGCGAGGGCACCCCCAGGCTCTAGGCTAGGGCCCCCCTAGGCTAAGGCTAGGGCTCCCCTAGCCTTCCGGCGAGGGCACCCCCAGGCTCTAGGCTAGGGCCCCCCTAGGCTAAGGCTAGGGCTCCCCTAGCCTTCCGGCGAGGGCACCCCCAGGCTCTAGGCTAGGGCCCCCCTAGGCTAAGGCTAGGGCTCCCCTAGCCTTCCGGCGAGGGCACCCCCAGGCTCTAGGCTAGGGCCCCCCTAGGCTAAGGCTAGGGCTCCCCTAGCCTTCCGGCGAGGGCACCCCCAGGCTCTAGGCTAGGGCCCCCCTAGGCTAAGGCTAGGGCTCCCCTAGCCTTCCGGCGAGGGCACCCCCAGGCTCTAGGCTAGGGCCCCCCTAGGCTAAGGCTAGGGCTCCCCTAGCCTTCCGGCGAGGGCACCCCCAGGCTCTAGGCTAGGGCCCCCCTAGGCTAAGGCTAGGGCTCCCCTAGCCTTCCGGCGAGGGCACCCCCAGGCTCTAGGCTAGGGCCCCCCTAGGCTAAGGCTAGGGCTCCCCTAGCCTTCCGGCGAGGGCACCCCCAGGCTCTAGGCCTGGGCCCCCCTAGGCTAAGGCTAGGGCTCCCCTAGCCTTCCGGCGAGGGCACCCCCAGGCTCTAGGCCAGGGCCCCCCTAGGCGAAGGCTAGGGCTCCCCTAGCCTTCCGGCGAGGGCACCCCCAGGCTCTAGGCTAGGGCCCCCCTAGGCGAAGGCTAGGGCTCCCCTAGCCTTCCGGCGAGGGCACCCCCAGGCTCTAGGCTAGGGCTCCCCTAGGCGAAGGCTAGGGCTCCCCTAGCCTTCCGGCGAGGGCACCCCCAGGCTCTAGGCTAGGGCTCCCCTAGGCGAAGGCTAGGGCTCCCCTAGCCTTCCGGCGAGGGCACCCCCAGGCTCTAGGCTAGGGCTCCCCTAGGCGAAGGCTAGGGCTCCCCTAGCCTTCCGGCGAGGGCACCCCCAGGCTCTAGGCTAGGGCTCCCCTAGGCTAAGGCTAGGGCTCCCCTAGCCTTCAGGCTAGGGCACCCCTAGGCTTTAGGCTAGGGCTCCCCTAGGCTAAGGCTAGGGCTCACCTAGCCTTCAGGCTAGGGCACCCCTAGGCTTTTGGCTCCCCTAGGCTAAGGCTAGGGCTCCCCTAGCCTTCAGGCTAGGGCACCCCTAGGCTTTGGGCTCCCCTAGGCTAAGGCTAGGGCTCCCCTAGCCTTCAGGCTAGGGCACCCCTAGGCTTTGGGCTCCCCTAGGCTAAGGCTAGGGCTCCCCTAGCCTTCAGGCTAGGGCACCCCGAGGCTTTGGGCTCCCCTAGGCTAAGGCTAGGGCTCCCCTAGCCTTCAGGCTAGGGCACCCCTAGGCTTTGGGCTCCCCTAGGCTAAGGCTAGGGCTCCCCTAGCCTTCAGGCTAGGGCACCCCTAGGCTTTGGGCTCCCCTAGGCTAAGGCTAGGGCTCCCCTAGCCTTCAGGCTAGGGCACCCCTAGGCTTTGGGCTCCCCTAGGCTAAGGCTAGGGCTCCCCTAGCCTTAAGGCTAGGGCACCCCTAGGCTTTGGGCTCCCCTAGGCTAAGGGTAGGGCTCCCCTAGCCTTCAGGCTAGGGCACCCCTAGGCTTTGGGCTCCCCTAGGCTAAGGCTAGGGCTCCCCTAGCCTTCAGGCTAGGGCACCCCTAGGCTTTGGGCTCCCCTAGGCTAAGGCTAGGGCTCCCCTAGCCTTCAGGCTAGGGCACCCCTAGGCTTTGGGCTCCCCTAGGCTAAGGCTAGGGCTCCCCTAGCCTTCAGGCTAGGGCACCCCTAGGCTTTGGGCTCCCCTAGGCTAAGGCTAGGGCTCCCCTAGCCTTCAGGCTAGGGCACCCCTAGGCTTTAGGCTAGGGCTCCCCTAGGCTAAGGCTAGGGCTCCCCTAGCCTTCAGGCTAGGGCACCCCTAGGCTTTAGGCTAGGGCTCCCCTAGGCTAAGGCTAGGGCTCCCCTAGCCTTCAGGCTAGGGCACCCCTAGGCTTTAGGCTAGGGCTCCCCTAGGCTAAGGCTAGGGCTCCCCTAGCCTTCAGGCTAGGGCACCCCTAGGCTTTAGGCTAGGGCTCCCCTAGGCTAAGGCTAGGGCTCCCCTAGTCTTCAGGCTAGGGCACACCTAGGCTTTGGGCTCCCCTAGGCTAAGGCTAGGGCTCCCCTAGCCTTCAGGCTAGGGCACCCCTAGGCTTTAGGCTAGGGCTCCCCTAGGCTAAGGCTAGGGCTCCCCTAGCCTTCAGGCTAGGGCACCCCTAGGCTTTGGGCTCCCCTAGGCTAAGGCTAGGGCTCCCCAGCCTTCAGGCTAGGGCACCCCTAGGCTTTAGGCTAGGGCTCCCCTAGGCTAAGGCTAGGGCTCCCCTAGCCTTCAGGCTAGGGCACCCCTAGGCTTTGGGCTCCCCTAGGCTAAGGCTAGGGCTCCCCTAGCCTTCAGGCTAGGGTACCCCTAGGCTTTAGGCTAGGGCTCCCCTAGGCTAAGGCTAGGGCTCCCCTAGCCTTCAGGCTAGGGCACCCCTAGGCTTTGGGTTCCCCTAGGCTAAGGCTAGGGCTCCCCTAGCCTTCAGGCTAGGGCACCCCTAGGCTTTGGGCTCCCCTAGGCTAAGGCTAGGGCTCCCCTAGCCTTCAGGCTAGGGCACCCCTAGGCTTTAGGCTAGGGCTCCCCTAGGCTAAGGCTAGGGCTCCCCTAGCCTTCAGGCTAGGGCACCCCTAGGCTTTGGGCTCCCCTAGGCTAAGGCTAGGGCTCCCCTAGCCTTCAGGCTAGGGCACCCCTAGGCTTTAGGCTAGGGCTCCCCTAGGCTAAGGCTAGGGCTCCCCTAGCCTTCAGGCTAGGGCACCCCTAGGCTTTGGGCTCCCCTAGGCTAAGGCTAGGGCTCCCCTAGCCTTCAGGCTAGGGCACCCCTAGGCTTTAGGCTAGGGCTCCCCTAGGCTAAGGCTAGGGCTCCCCTAGCCTTCAGGCTAGGGCACCCCTAGGCTTTGGGCTCCCCTAGGCTAAGGCTAGGGCTCCCCTAGCCTTCAGGCTAGGGCACCCCTAGGCTTTGGGCTCCCCTAGGCTAAGGCTAGGGCTCCCCTAGCCTTCAGGCTAGGGCACCCCTAGGCTTTAGGCTAGGGCTCCCCTAGGCTAAGGCTAGGGCTCCCCTAGCCTTCAGGCTAGGGCACCCCTAGGCTTTGGGCTCCCCTAGGCTAAGGCTAGGGCTCCCCTAGCCTTCAGGCTAGGGCACCCCTAGGCTTTAGGCTAGGGCTCCCCTAGCCTTCAGGCTAGGGCACCCCTAGGCTTTAGGCTAGGGCTCCCCTAGGCTAAGGCTAGGGCTCCCCTAGCCTTCAGGCTAGGGCACCCCTAGGCTTTAGGCTAGGGCTCCCCTAGGCTAAGGCTAGGGCTCCCCTAGCCTTCAGGCTAGGGCACCCCTAGGCTTTAGGCTAGGGCTCCCCTAGGCTAAGGCTAGGGCTCCCCTAGTCTTCAGGCTAGGGCACCCCTAGGCTTTGGGCTCCCCTAGGCTAAGGCTAGGGCTCCCCTAGCCTTCAGGCTAGGGCACCCCTAGGCTTTAGGCTAGGGCTCCCCTAGGCTAAGGCTAGGGCTCCCCTAGCCTTCAGGCTAGGGCACCCCTAGGCTTTGGGCTCCCCTAGGCTAAGGCTAGGGCTCCCCTAGCCTTCAGGCTAGGGCACCCCTAGGCTTTGGGCTCCCCTAGGCTAAGGCTAGGGCTCCCCTAGCCTTCAGGCTAGGGTACCCCTAGGCTTTAGGCTAGGGCTCCCCTAGGCTAAGGCTAGGGCTCCCCTAGCCTTCAGGCTAGGGCACCCCTAGGCTTTGGGCTCCCCTAGGCTAAGGCTAGGGCTCCCCTAGCCTTCAGGCTAGGGCACCCCTAGGCTTTAGGCTTTGGGCTCCCCTAGGCTAAGGCTAGGGCTCCCCTAGCCTTCAGGCTAGGGCACCCCTAGGCTTTAGGCTAGGGCTCCCCTAGGCTAAGGCTAGGGCTCCCCTAGCCTTCAGGCTAGGGCACCCCTAGGCTTTGGGCTCCCCTAGGCTAAGGCTAGGGCTCCCCTAGCCTTCAGGCTAGGGCACCCCTAGGCTTTAGGCTAGGGCTCCCCTAGGCTAAGGCTAGGGCTCCCCTAGCCTTCAGGCTAGGGCACCCCTAGGCTTTGGGCTCCCCTAGGCTAAGGCTAGGGCTCCCCTAGCCTTCAGGCTAGGGCACCCCTAGGCTTTGGGCTCCCCTAGGCTAAGGCTAGGGCTCCCCTAGCCTTCAGGCTAGGGCACCCCTAGGCTTTGGGCTCCCCTAGGATAAGGCTAGGGCTCCCCTAGCCTTCAGGCTAGGGCACCCCTAGGCTTTGGGCTCCCCTAGGCTAAGGCTAGGGCTCCCCTAGCCTTCAGGCTAGGGCACCCCTAGGCTTTAGGCTCCCCTAGGCTAAGGCTAGGGCTCCCCTAGCCTTCAGGCTAGGGCACCCCTAGGCTTTGGGCTCCCCTAGGCTAAGGCTAGGGCTCCCCTAGCCTTCAGGCTAGGGCACCCCTAGGCTTTAGGCTAGGGCTCCCCTAGGCTAAGGCTAGGGCTCCCCTAGCCTTCAGGCTAGGGCACCCCTAGGCTTTGGGCTCCCCTAGGCTAAGGCTAGGGCTCCCCTAGCCTTCAGGCTAGGGCACCCCTAGGCTTTGGGCTCCCCTAGGCTAAGGCTAGGGCTCCCCTAGCCTTCAGGCTAGGGCACCCCTAGGCTTTAGGCTAGGGCTCCCCTAGGCGAAGGCTAGGGCTCCCCTAGCCTTCCGGCGAGGGCACCCCCAGGCTCTAGGCTAGGGCTCCCCTAGGCGAAGGCTAGGGCTCCCCTAGCCTTCCGGCGAGGGCACCCCCAGGCTCTAGGCTAGGGCTCCCCTAGGCGAAGGCTAGGGCTCCCCTAGCCTTCCGGCGAGGGCACCCCCAGGCTCTAGGCTAGGGCTCCCCTAGGCTAAGGCTAGGGCTCCCCTAGCCTTCCGGCGAGGGCACCCCCAGGCTCTAGGCTAGGGCTCCCCTAGGCGAAGGCTAGGGCTCCCCTAGCCTTCCGGCGAGGGCACCCCCAGGCTCTAGGCTAGGGCTCCCCTAGGCGAAGGCTAGGGCTCCCCTAGCCTTCCGGCGAGGGCACCCCCAGGCTCTTGGCTAGGGCTCCCCTAGGCGAAGGCTAGGGCTCCCCTAGCCTTCCGGCGAGGGCACCCCCAGGCTCTAGGCTAGGGCTCCCCTAGGCGAAGGCTAGGGCTCCCCTAGCCTTCCGGCGAGGGCACCCCCAGGCTCTAGGCTAGGGCTCCCCTAGGCGAAGGCTAGGGCTCCCCTAGCCTTCCGGCGAGGGCACCCCCAGGCTCTACGCTAGGGCTCCCCTAGGCGAAGGCTAGGGCTCCCCTAGCCTTCCGGCGAGGGCACCCCCAGGCTCTAGGCTAGGGCTCCCCTAGGCGAAGGCTAGGGCTCCCCTAGCCTTCCGGCGAGGGCACCCCCAGGCTCTAGGCTAGGGCTCCCCTAGGCGAAGGCTAGGGCTCCCCTAGCCTTCCGGCGAGGGCACCCCCAGGCTCTAGGCTAGGGCTCCCCTAGGCGAAGGCTAGGGCTCCCCTAGCCTTCCGGCGAGGGCACCCCCAGGCTCTAGGCTAGGGCTCCCCTAGGCGAAGGCTAGGGCTCCCCTAGCCTTCCGGCGAGGGCACCCCCAGGCTCTAGGCTAGGGCCCCCCTAGGCTAAGGCTAGGGCTCCCCTAGCCTTCCGGCGAGGGCACCCCCAGGCTCTAGGCTAGGGCCCCCCTAGGCTAAGGCTAGGGCTCCCCTAGCCTTCCGGCGAGGGCACCCCCAGGCTCTAGGCTAGGGCCCCCCTAGGCTAAGGCTAGGGCTCCCCTAGCCTTCCGGCGAGGGCACCCCCAGGCTCTAGGCTAGGGCCCCCCTAGGCTAAGGCTAGGGCTCCCCTAGCCTTCCGGCGAGGGCACCCCCAGGCTCTAGGCTAGGGCCCCCCTAGGCTAAGGCTAGGGCTCCCCTAGCCTTCCGGCGAGGGCACCCCCAGGCTCTAGGCTAGGGCCCCCCTAGGCTAAGGCTAGGGCTCCCCTAGCCTTCCGGCGAGGGCACCCCCAGGCTCTAGGCTAGGGCCCCCCTAGGCTAAGGCTAGAGCTCCCCTAGCCTTCCGGCGAGGGCACCCCCAGGCTCTAGGCTAGGGCCCCCCTAGGCTAAGGCTAGGGCTCCCCTAGCCTTCCGGCGAGGGCACCCCCAGGCTCTAGGCTAGGGCCCCCCTAGGCTAAGGCTAGGGCTCCCCTAGCCTTCCGGCGAGGGCACCCCCAGGCTCTAGGCTAGGGCCCCCCTAGGCTAAGGCTAGGGCTCCCCTAGCCTTCCGGCGAGGGCACCCCCAAGCTCTAGGCTAGGGCCCCCCTAGGCTAAGGCTAGGGCTCCCCTAGCCTTCCGGCGAGGGCACCCCCAGGCTCTAGGCTAGGGCCCCCCTAGGCTAAGGCTAGGGCTCCCCTAGCCTTCCGGCGAGGGCACCCCCAGGCTCTAGGCTAGGGCCCCCCTAGGCTAAGGCTAGGGCTCCCCTAGCCTTCCGGCGAGGGCACCCCCAGGCTCTAGGCTAGGGCCCCCCTAGGCTAAGGCTAGGGCTCCCCTAGCCTTCCGGCGAGGGCACCCCCAGGCTCTAGGCTAGGGCCCCCCTAGGCTAAGGCTAGGGCTCCCCTAGCCTTCCGGCGAGGGCACCCCCAGGCTCTAGGATAGGGCCCCCCTAGGCTAAGGCTAGGGCTCCCCTAGCCTTCCGGCGAGGGCACCCCCAGGCTCTAGGCTAGGGCCCCCCTAGGCTAAGGCTAGGGCTCCCCTAGCCTTCCGGCGAGGGCACCCCCAGGCTCTAGGCTAGGGCCCCCCTAGGCTAAGGCTAGGGCTCCCCTAGCCTTCCGGCGAGGGCACCCCCAGGCTCTAGGCTAGGGCCCCCCTAGGCTAAGGCTAGGGCTCCCCTAGCCTTCCGGCGAGGGCACCCCCAGGCTCTAGGCTAGGGCCCCCCTAGGCTAAGGCTAGGGCTCCCCTAGCCTTCCGGCGAGGGCACCCCCAGGCTCTAGGCTAGGGCCCCCCTAGGCTAAGGCTAGGGCTCCCCTAGCCTTCCGGCGAGGGCACCCCCAGGCTCTAGGCCAGGGCCCCCCTAGGCTAAGGCTAGGGCTCCCCTAGCCTTCCGGCGAGGGCACCCCCAGGCTCTAGGCCTGGGCCCCCCTAGGCTAAGGCTAGGGCTCCCCTAGCCTTCCGGCGAGGGCACCCCCAGGCTCTAGGCTAGGGCCCCCCTAGGCGAAGGCTAGGGCTCCCCTAGCCTTCCGGCGAGGGCACCCCCAGGCTCTAGGCTAGGGCTCCCCTAGGCGAAGGCTAGGGCTCCCCTAGCCTTCCGGCGAGGGCACCCCCAGGCTCTAGGCTAGGGCTCCCCTAGGCGAAGGCTAGGGCTCCCCTAGCCTTCCGGCGAGGGCACCCCCAGGCTCTAGGCTAGGGCTCCCCTAGGCGAAGGCTAGGGCTCCCCTAGCCTTCCGGCGAGGGCACCCCCAGGCTCTAGGCTAGGGCTCCCCTAGGCGAAGGCTAGGGCTCCCCTAGCCTTCCGGCGAGGGCACCCCCAGGCTCTAGGCTAGGGCTCCCCTAGGCTAAGGCTAGGGCTCCCCTAGCCTTCAGGCTAGGGCACCCCTAGGCTTTAGGCTAGGGCTCCCCTAGGCTAAGGCTAGGGCTCCCCTAGCCTTCAGGCTAGGGCACCCCTAGGCTTTTGGCTCCCCTAGGCTAAGGCTAGGGCTCCCCTAGCCTTCAGGCTAGGGCACCCCTAGGCTTTGGGCTCCCCTAGGCTAAGGCTAGGGCTCCCCTAGCCTTCAGGCTAGGGCACCCCTAGGCTTTGGGCTCCCCTAGGCTAAGGCTAGGGCTCCCCTAGCCTTCAGGCTAGGGCACCCCTAGGCTTTGGGCTCCCCTAGGCTAAGGCTAGGGCTCCCCTAGCCTTCAGGCTAGGGCACCCCTAGGCTTTGGGCTCCCCTAGGCTAAGGCTAGGGCTCCCCTAGCCTTCAGGCTAGGGCACCCCTAGGCTTTGGGCTCCCCTAGGCTAAGGCTAGGGCTCCCCTAGCCTTCAGGCTAGGGCACCCCTAGGCTTTGGGCTCCCCTAGGCTAAGGCTAGGGCTCCCCTAGCCTTAAGGCTATGGCACCCCTAGGCTTTGGGCTCCCCTAGGCTAAGGGTAGGGCTCCCCTAGCCTTCAGGCTAGGGCACCCCTAGGCTTTGGGCTCCCCTAGGCTAAGGCTAGGGCTCCCCTAGCCTTCAGGCTAGGGCACCCCTAGGCTTTGGGCTCCCCTAGGCTAAGGCTAGGGCTCCCCTAGCCTTCAGGCTAGGGCACCCCTAGGCTTTGGGCTCCCCTAGGCTAAGGCTAGGGCTCCCCTAGCCTTCAGGCTAGGGCACCCCTAGGCTTTGGGCTCCCCTAGGCTAAGGCTAGGGCTCCCCTAGCCTTCAGGCTAGGGCACCCCTAGGCTTTAGGCTAGGGCTCCCCTAGGCTAAGGCTAGGGCTCCCCTAGCCTTCAGGCTAGGGCACCCCTAGGCTTTAGGCTAGGGCTCCCCTAGGCTAAGGCTAGGGCTCCCCTAGCCTTCAGGCTAGGGCACCCCTAGGCTTTAGGCTAGGGCTCCCCTAGGCTAAGGCTAGGGCTCCCCTAGCCTTCAGGCTAGGGCACCCCTAGGCTTTAGGCTAGGGCTCCCCTAGGCTAAGGCTAGGGCTCCCCTAGTCTTCAGGCTAGGGCACCCCTAGGCTTTGGGCTCCCCTAGGCTAAGGCTAGGGCTCCCCTAGCCTTCAGGCTAGGGCACCCCTAGGCTTTAGGCTAGGGCTCCCCTAGGCTAAGGCTAGGGCTCCCCTAGCCTTCAGGCTAGGGCACCCCTAGGCTTTGGGCTCCCCTAGGCTAAGGCTAGGGCTCCCCTAGCCTTCAGGCTAGGGCACCCCTAGGCTTTAGGCTAGGGCTCCCCTAGGCTAAGGCTAGGGCTCCCCTAGCCTTCAGGCTAGGGCACCCCTAGGCTTTGGGCTCCCCTAGGCTAAGGCTAGGGCTCCCCTAGCCTTCAGGCTAGGGTACCCCTAGGCTTTAGGCTAGGGCTCCCCTAGGCTAAGGCTAGGGCTCCCCTAGCCTTCAGGCTAGGGCACCCCTAGGCTTTGGGTTCCCCTAGGCTAAGGCTAGGGCTCCCCTAGCCTTCAGGCTAGGGCACCCCTAGGCTTTGGGTTCCCCTAGGCTAAGGCTAGGGCTCCCCTAGCCTTCAGGCTAGGGCACCCCTAGGCTTTGGGCTCCCCTAGGCTAAGGCTAGGGCTCCCCTAGCCTTCAGGCTAGGGCACCCCTAGGCTTTAGGCTAGGGCTCCCCTAGGCTAAGGCTAGGGCTCCCCTAGCCTTCAGGCTAGGGCACCCCTAGGCTTTGGGCTCCCCTAGGCTAAGGCTAGGGCTCCCCTAGCCTTCAGGCTAGGGCACCCCTAGGCTTTAGGCTAGGGCTCCCCTAGGCTAAGGCTAGGGCTCCCCTAGCCTTCAGGCTAGGGCACCCCTAGGCTTTGGGCTCCCCTAGGCTAAGGCTAGGGCTCCCCTAGCCTTCAGGCTAGGGCACCCCTAGGCTTTAGGCTAGGGCTCCCCTAGGCTAAGGCTAGGGCTCCCCTAGCCTTCAGGCTAGGGCACCCCTAGGCTTTGGGCTCCCCTAGGCTAAGGCTAGGGCTCCCCTAGCCTTCAGGCTAGGGCACCCCTAGGCTTTGGGCTCCCCTAGGCTAAGGCTAGGGCTCCCCTAGCCTTCAGGCTAGGGCACCCCTAGGCTTTAGGCTAGGGCTCCCCTAGGCTAAGGCTAGGGCTCCCCTAGCCTTCAGGCTAGGGCACCCCTAGGCTTTGGGCTCCCCTAGGCTAAGGCTAGGGCTCCCCTAGCCTTCAGGCTAGGGCACCCCTAGGCTTTAGGCTAGGGCTCCCCTAGCCTTCAGGCTAGGGCACCCCTAGGCTTTAGGCTAGGGCTCCCCTAGGCTAAGGCTAGGGCTCCCCTAGCCTTCAGGCTAGGGCACCCCTAGGCTTTAGGCTAGGGCTCCCCTAGGCTAAGGCTAGGGCTCCCCTAGGCTAAGGCTAGGGCTCCCCTAGCCTTCAGGCTAGGGCACCCCTAGGCTTTAGGCTAGGGCTCCCCTAGGCTAAGGCTAGGGCTCCCCTAGTCTTCAGGCTAGGGCACCCCTAGGCTTTGGGCTCCCCTAGGCTAAGGCTAGGGCCCCCTAGCCTTCAGGCTAGGGCACCCCTAGGCTTTAGGCTAGGGCTCCCCTAGGCTAAGGCTAGGGCTCCCCTAGCCTTCAGGCTAGGGCACCCCTAGGCTTTGGGCTCCCCTAGGCTAAGGCTAGGGCTCCCCTAGCCTTCAGGCTAGGGCACCCCTAGGCTTTGGGCTCCCCTAGGCTAAGGCTAGGGCTCCCCTAGCCTTCAGGCTAGGGTACCCCTAGGCTTTAGGCTAGGGCTCCCCTAGGCTAAGGCTAGGGCTCCCCTAGCCTTCAGGCTAGGGCACCCCTAGGCTTTGGGCTCCCCTAGGCTAAGGCTAGGGCTCCCCTAGCCTTCAGGCTAGGGCACCCCTAGGCTTTAGGCTTTGGGCTCCCCTAGGCTAAGGCTAGGGCTCCCCTAGCCTTCCGGCGAGGGCACCCCCAGGCTCTAGGATAGGGCCCCCCTAGGCTAAGGCTAGGGCTCCCCTAGCCTTCCGGCGAGGGCACCCCCAGGCTCTAGGCTAGGGCCCCCCTAGGCTAAGGCTAGGGCTCCCCTAGCCTTCCGGCGAGGGCACCCCCAGGCTCTAGGCTAGGGCCCCCCTAGGCTAAGGCTAGGGCTCCCCTAGCCTTCCGGCGAGGGCACCCCCAGGCTCTAGGCTAGGGCCCCCCTAGGCTAAGGCTAGGGCTCCCCTAGCCTTCCGGCGAGGGCACCCCCAGGCTCTAGGCTAGGGCCCACCTAGGCTAAGGCTAGGGCTCCCCTAGCCTTCCGGCGAGGGCACCCCCAGGCTCTAGGCTAGGGCCCCCCTAGGCTAAGGCTAGGGCTCCCCTAGCCTTCCGGCGAGGGCACCCCCAGGCTCTAGGCCAGGGCCCCCCTAGGCTAAGGCTAGGGCTCCCCTAGCCTTCCGGCGAGGGCACCCCCAGGCTCTAGGCCTGGGCCCCCCTAGGCTAAGGCTAGGGCTCCCCTAGCCTTCCGGCGAGGGCACCCCCAGGCTCTAGGCTAGGGCCCCCCTAGGCGAAGGCTAGGGCTCCCCTAGCCTTCCGGCGAGGGCACCCCCAGGCTCTAGGCTAGGGCTCCCCTAGGCGAAGGCTAGGGCTCCCCTAGCCTTCCGGCGAGGGCACCCCCAGGCTCTAGGCTAGGGCTCCCCTAGGCGAAGGCTAGGGCTCCCCTAGCCTTCAGGCGAGGGCACCCCCAGGCTCTAGGCTAGGGCTCCCCTAGGCGAAGGCTAGGGCTCCCCTAGCCTTCCGGCGAGGGCACCACCAGGCTCTAGGCTAGGGCTCCCCTAGGCGAAGGCTAGGGCTCCCCTAGCCTTCCGGCGAGGGCACCCCCAGGCTCTAGGCTAGGGCTCCCCTAGGCTAAGGCTAGGGCTCCCCTAGCCTTCAGGCTAGGGCACCCCTAGGCTTTAGGCTAGGGCTCCCCTAGGCTAAGGCTAGGGCTCCCCTAGCCTTCAGGCTAGGGCACCCCTAGGCTTTTGGCTCCCCTAGGCTAAGGCTAGGGCTCCCCTAGCCTTCAGGCTAGGGCACCCCTAGGCTTTGGGCTCCCCTAGGCTAAGGCTAGGGCTCCCCTAGCCTTCAGGCTAGGGCACCCCTAGGCTTTGGGCTCCCCTAGGCTAAGGCTAGGGCTCCCCTAGCCTTCAGGCTAGGGCACCCCTAGGCTTTGGGCTCCCCTAGGCTAAGGCTAGGGCTCCCCTAGCCTTCAGGCTAGGGCACCCCTAGGCTTTGGGCTCCCCTAGGCTAAGGCTAGGGCTCCCCTAGCCTTCAGGCTAGGGCACCCCTAGGCTTTGGGCTCCCCTAGGCTAAGGCTAGGGCTCCCCTAGCCTTCAGGCTAGGGCACCCCTAGGCTTTGGGCTCCCCTAGGCTAAGGCTAGGGCTCCCCTAGCCTTAAGGCTAGGGCACCCCTAGGCTTTGGGCTCCCCTAGGCTAAGGGTAGGGCTCCCCTAGCCTTCAGGCTAGGGCACCCCTAGGCTTTGGGCTCCCCTAGGCTAAGGCTAGGGCTCCCCTAGCCTTCAGGCTAGGGCACCCCTAGGCTTTGGGCTCCCCTAGGCTAAGGCTAGGGCTCCCCTAGCCTTCAGGCTAGGGCAACCCTAGGCTTTGGGCTCCCCTAGGCTAAGGCTAGGGCTCCCCTAGCCTTCAGGCTAGGGCACCCCTAGGCTTTGGGCTCCCCTAGGCTAAGGCTAGGGCTCCCCTAGCCTTCAGGCTAGGGCACCCCTAGGCTTTAGGCTAGGGCTCCCCTAGGCTAAGGCTAGGGCTCCCCTAGCCTTCAGGCTAGGGCACCCCTAGGCTTTAGGCTAGGGCTCCCCTAGGCTAAGGCTAGGGCTCCCCTAGCCTTCAGGCTAGGGCACCCCTAGGCTTTAGGCTAGGGCTCCCCTAGGCTAAGGCTTGGGCTCCCCTAGCCTTCAGGCTAGGGCACCCCTAGGCTTTAGGCTAGGGCTCCCCTAGGCTAAGGCTAGGGCTCCCCTAGTCTTCAGGCTAGGGCACCCCTAGGCTTTGGGCTCCCCTAGGCTAAGGCTAGGGCTCCCCTAGCCTTCAGGCTAGGGCACCCCTAGGCTTTAGGCTAGGGCTCCCCTAGGCTAAGGCTAGGGCTCCCCTAGCCTTCAGGCTAGGGCACCCCTAGGCTTTGGGCTCCCCTAGGCTAAGGCTAGGGCTCCCCTAGCCTTCAGGCTAGGGCACCCCTAGGCTTTAGGCTAGGGCTCCCCTAGGCTAAGGCTAGGGCTCCCCTAGCCTTCAGGCTAGGGCACCCCTAGGCTTTGGGCTCCCCTAGGCTAAGGCTAGGGCTCCCCTAGCCTTCAGGCTAGGGTACCCCTAGGCTTTAGGCTAGGGCTCCCCTAGGCTAAGGCTAGGGCTCCCCTAGCCTTCAGGCTAGGGCACCCCTAGGCTTTGGGTTCCCCTAGGCTAAGGCTAGGGCTCCCCTAGCCTTCAGGCTAGGGCACCCCTAGGCTTTGGGTTCCCCTAGGCTAAGGCTAGGGCTCCCCTAGCCTTCAGGCTAGGGCACCCCTAGGCTTTGGGCTCCCCTAGGCTAAGGCTAGGGCTCCCCTAGCCTTCAGGCTAGGGCACCCCTAGGCTTTAGGCTAGGGCTCCCCTAGGCTAAGGCTAGGGCTCCCCTAGCCTTCAGGCTAGGGCACCCCTAGGCTTTGGGCTCCCCTAGGCTAAGGCTAGGGCTCCCCTAGCCTTCAGGCTAGGGCACCCCTAGGCTTTAGGCTAGGGCTCCCCTAGGCTAAGGCTAGGGCTCCCCTAGCCTTCAGGCTAGGGCACCCCTAGGCTTTGGGCTCCCCTAGGCTAAGGCTAGGGCTCCCCTAGCCTTCAGGCTAGGGCACCCCTAGGCTTTAGGCTAGGGCTCCCCTAGGCTAAGGCTAGGGCTCCCCTAGCCTTCAGGCTAGGGCACCCCTAGGCTTTGGGCTCCCCTAGGCTAAGGCTAGGGCTCCCCTAGCCTTCAGGCTAGGGCACCCCTAGGCTTTGGGCTCCCCTAGGCTAAGGCTAGGGCTCCCCTAGCCTTCAGGCTAGGGCACCCCTAGGCTTTAGGCTAGGGCTCCCCTAGGCTAAGGCTAGGGCTCCCCTAGCCTTCAGGCTAGGGCACCCCTAGGCTTTGGGCTCCCCTAGGCTAAGGCTAGGGCTCCCCTAGCCTTCAGGCTAGGGCACCCCTAGGCTTTAGGCTAGGGCTCCCCTAGCCTTCAGGCTAGGGCACCCCTAGGCTTTAGGCTAGGGCTCCCCTAGGCTAAGGCTAGGGCTCCCCTAGCCTTCAGGCTAGGGCACCCCTAGGCTTTAGGCTAGGGCTCCCCTAGGCTAAGGCTAGGGCTCCCCTAGGCTAAGGCTAGGGCTCCCCTAGCCTTCAGGCTAGGGCACCCCTAGGCTTTAGGCTAGGGCTCCCCTAGGCTAAGGCTAGGGCTCCCCTAGTCTTCAGGCTAGGGCACCCCTAGGCTTTGGGCTCCCCTAGGCTAAGGCTAGGGCTCCCCTAGCCTTCAGGCTAGGGCACCCCTAGGCTTTAGGCTAGGGCTCCCCTAGGCTAAGGCTAGGGCTCCCCTAGCCTTCAGGCTAGGGCACCCCTAGGCTTTGGGCTCCCCTAGGCTAAGGCTAGGGCTCCCCTAGCCTTCAGGCTAGGGCACCCCTAGGCTTTGGGCTCCCCTAGGCTAAGGCTAGGGCTCCCCTAGCCTTCAGGCTAGGGTACCCCTAGGCTTTAGGCTAGGGCTCCCCTAGGCTAAGGCTAGGGCTCCCCTAGCCTTCAGGCTAGGGCACCCCTAGGCTTTGGGCTCCCCTAGGCTAAGGCTAGGGCTCCCCTAGCCTTCAGGCTAGGGCACCCCTAGGCTTTAGGCTTTGGGCTCCCCTAGGCTAAGGCTAGGGCTCCCCTAGCCTTCAGGCTAGGGCACCCCTAGGCTTTAGGCTAGGGCTCCCCTAGGCTAAGGCTAGGGCTCCCCTAGCCTTCAGGCTAGGGCACCCCTAGGCTTTGGGCTCCCCTAGGCTAAGGCTAGGGCTCCCCTAGCCTTCAGGCTAGGGCACCCCTAGGCTTTAGGCTAGGGCTCCCCTAGGCTAAGGCTAGGGCTCCCCTAGCCTTCAGGCTAGGGCACCCCTAGGCTTTGGGCTCCCCTAGGCTAAGGCTAGGGCTCCCCTAGCCTTCAGGCTAGGGCACCCCTAGGCTTTGGGCTCCCCTAGGCTAAGGCTAGGGCTCCCCTAGCCTTCAGGCTAGGGCACCCCTAGGCTTTGGGCTCCCCTAGGCTAAGGCTAGGGCTCCCCTAGCCTTCAGGCTAGGGCACCCCTAGGCTTTGGGCTCCCCTAGGCTAAGGCTAGGGCTCCCCTAGCCTTCAGGCTAGGGCACCCCTAGGCTTTAGGCTCCCCTAGGCTAAGGCTAGGGCTCCCCTAGCCTTCAGGCTAGGGCACCCCTAGGCTTTGGGCTCCCCTAGGCTAAGGCTAGGGCTCCCCTAGCCTTCAGGCTAGGGCACCCCTAGGCTTTAGGCTAGGGCTCCCCTAGGCTAAGGCTAGGGCTCCCCTAGCCTTCAGGCTAGGGCACCCCTAGGCTTTGGGCTCCCCTAGGCTAAGGCTAGGGCTCCCCTAGCCTTCAGGCTAGGGCACCCCTAGGCTTTGGGCTCCCCTAGGCTAAGGCTAGGGCTCCCCTAGCCTTCAGGCTAGGGCACCCCTAGGCTTTAGGCTAGGGCTCCCCTAGGCGAAGGCTAGGGCTCCCCTAGCCTTCCGGCGAGGGCACCCCCAGGCTCTAGGCTAGGGCTCCCCTAGGCGAAGGCTAGGGCTCCCCTAGCCTTCCGGCGAGGGCACCCCCAGGCTCTAGGCTAGGGCTCCCCTAGGCGAAGGCTAGGGCTCCCCTAGCCTTCCGGCGAGGGCACCCCCAGGCTCTAGGCTAGGGCTCCCCTAGGCTAAGGCTAGGGCTCCCCTAGCCTTCCGGCGAGGGCACCCCCAGGCTCTAGGCTAGGGCTCCCCTAGGCTAAGGCTAGGGCTCCCCTAGCCTTCCGGCGAGGGCACCCCCAGGCTCTAGGCTAGGGCTCCCCTAGGCTAAGGCTAGGGCTCCCCTAGCCTTCAGGCTAGGGCACCCCTAGGCTTTGGGCTCCCCTAGGCTAAGGCTAGGGCTCCCCTAGCCTTCAGGCTAGGGCACCCCTAGGCTTTAGGCTAGGGCTCCCCTAGCCTTCAGGCTAGGGCACCCCTAGGCTTTAGGCTAGGGCTCCCCTAGGCTAAGGCTAGGGCTCCCCTAGCCTTCAGGCTAGGGCACCCCTAGGCTTTAGGCTAGGGCTCCCCTAGGCTAAGGCTAGGGCTCCCCTAGGCTAAGGCTAGGGCTCCCCTAGCCTTCAGGCTAGGGCACCCCTAGGCTTTAGGCTAGGGCTCCCCTAAGCTAAGGCTAGGGCTCCCCTAGCCTTCAGGCTAGGGCACCCCTAGGCTTTGGGCTCCCCTAGGCTAAGGCTAGGGCTCCCCTAGCCTTCAGGCTAGGGCACCCCTAGGCTTTGGGCTCCCCTAGGCTAAGGCTAGGGCTCCCCTAGCCTTCAGGCTAGGGTACCCCTAGGCTTTAGGCTAGGGCTCCCCTAGGCTAAGGCTAGGGCTCCCCTAGCCTTCAGGCTAGGGCACCCCTAGGCTTTGGGCTCCCCTAGGCTAAGGCTAGTGCTCCCCTAGCCTTCAGGCTAGGGCACCCCTAGGCTTTAGGCTTTGGGCTCCCCTAGGCTAAGGCTAGGGCTCCCCTAGCCTTCAGGCTAGGGCACCCCTAGGCTTTAGGCTAGGGCTCCCCTAGGCTAAGGCTAGGGCTCCCCTAGCCTTCAGGCTAGGGCACCCCTAGGCTTTGGGCTCCCCTAGGCTAAGGCTAGGGCTCCCCTAGCCTTCAGGCTAGGGCACCCCTAGGCTTTAGGCTAGGGCTCCCCTAGGCTAAGGCTAGGGCTCCCCTAGCCTTCAGGCTAGGGCACCCCTAGGCTTTGGGCTCCCCTAGGCTAAGGCTAGGGCTCCCCTAGCCTTCAGGCTAGGGCACCCCTAGGCTTTGGGCTCCCCTAGGCTAAGGCTAGGGCTCCCCTAGCCTTCAGGCTAGGGCACCCCTAGGCTTTGGGCTCCCCTAGGCTAAGGCTAGGGCTCCCCTAGCCTTCAGGCTAGGGCACCCCTAGGCTTTGGGCTCCCCTAGGCTAAGGCTAGGGCTCCCCTAGCCTTCAGGCTAGGGCACCCCTAGGCTTTAGGCTCTCCTAGGCTAAGGCTAGGGCTCCCCTAGCCTTCAGGCTAGGGCACCCCTAGGCTTTGGGCTCCCCTAGGCTAAGGCTAGGGCTCCCCTAGCCTTCAGGCTAGGGCACCCCTAGGCTTTAGGCTAGGGCTCCCCTAGGCTAAGGCTAGGGCTCCCCTAGCCTTCAGGCTAGGGCACCCCTAGGCTTTGGGCTCCCCTAGGCTAAGGCTAGGGCTCCCCTAGCCTTCAGGCTAGGGCACCCCTAGGCTTTGGGCTCCCCTAGGCTAAGGCTAGGGCTCCCCTAGCCTTCAGGCTAGGGCACCCCTAGGCTTTAGGCTAGGGCTCCCCTAGGCGAAGGCTAGGGCTCCCCTAGCCTTCCGGCGAGGGCACCCCCAGGCTCTAGGCTAGGGCTCCCCTAGGCGAAGGCTAGGGCTCCCCTAGCCTTCCGGCGAGGGCACCCCCAGGCTCTAGGCTAGGGCTCCCCTAGGCGAAGGCTAGGGCTCCCCTAGCCTTCCGGCGAGGGCACCCCCAGGCTCTAGGCTAGGGCTCCCCTAGGCTAAGGCTAGGGCTCCCCTAGCCTTCCGGCGAGGGCACCCCCAGGCTCTAGGCTAGGGCTCCCCTAGGCTAAGGCTAGGGCTCCCCTAGCCTTCCGGCGAGGGCACCCCCAGGCTCTAGGCTAGGGCTCCCCTAGGCTAAGGCTAGGGCTCCCCTAGCCTTCCGGCGAGGGCACCCCCAGGCTCTAGGCTAGGGCTCCCCTAGGCTAAGGCTAGGGCTCCCCTAGCCTTCCGGCGAGGGCACCCCCAGGCTCTAGGCTAGGGCTCCCCTAGGCTAAGGCTAGGGCTCCCCTAGCCTTCCGGCGAGGGCACCCCCAGGCTCTACGCTAGGGCTCCCCTAGGCTAAGGCTAGGGCTCCCCTAGCCTTCCGGCGAGGGCACCCCCAGGCTCTAGGCTAGGGCTCCCCTAGGCTAAGGCTAGGGCTCCCCTAGCCTTCCGGCGAGGGCACCCCCAGGATCTAGGCTAGGGCTCCCCTAGGCTAAGGCTAGGGCTCCCCTAGCCTTCCGGCGAGGGCACCCCCAGGCTCTAGGCTAGGGCTCCCCTAGGCTAAGGCTAGGGCTCCCCTAGCCTTCCGGCGAGGGCACCCCCAGGCTCTAGGCTAGGGCCCCCCTAGGCTAAGGCTAGGGCTCCCCTAGCCTTCCGGCGAGGGCACCCCCAGGCTCTAGGCTAGGGCCCCCCTAGGCTAAGGCTAGGGCTCCCCTAGCCTTCCGGCGAGGGCACCCCCAGGCTCTAGGCTAGGGCCCCCCTAGGCTAAGGCTAGGGCTCCCCTAGCCTTCCGGCGAGGGCACCCCCAGGCTCTAGGCTAGGGCCCCCCTAGGCTAAGGCTAGGGCTCCCCTAGCCTTCCGGCGAGGGCACCCCCAGGCTC
The DNA here is from genome assembly GCF_050624435.1 of Tenrec ecaudatus. Classification (NCBI taxonomy): domain Eukaryota; kingdom Metazoa; phylum Chordata; class Mammalia; order Afrosoricida; family Tenrecidae; genus Tenrec; species Tenrec ecaudatus. Next base: position 2,455 of record NW_027458605.1, on the reverse strand, counting down.
TAGGCTAGGGCCCCCCTAGGCTAAGGCTAGGGCTCCCCTAGCCTTCCGGCGAGGGCACCCCCAGGCTCTAGGCTAGGGCCCCCCTAGGTTAGGCTAGGGCTCCCCTAGCCTTCCGGCGAGGGCACCCCCAGGCTCTAGGCTAGGGCCCCCCTAGGCTAAGGCTAGGGCTCCCCTAGCCTTCCGGCGAGGGCACCCCCAGGCTCTAGGCTAGGGCCCCCCTAGGCTAAGGCTAGGGCTCCCCTAGCCTTCCGGCGAGGGCACCCCCAGGCTCTAGGCTAGGGCCCCCCTAGGCTAAGGCTAGGGCTCCCCTAGCCTTCCGGCGAGGGCACCCCCAGGCTCTAGGCTAGGGCCCCCCTAGGCTAAGGCTAGGGCTCCCCTAGCCTTCCGGCGAGGGCACCCCCAGGCTCTAGGCTAGGGCCCCCCTAGGCTAAGGCTAGGGCTCCCCTAGCCTTCCGGCGAGGGCACCCCCAGGCTCTAGGCTAGGGCCCCCCTAGGCTAAGGCTAGGGCTCCCCTAGCCTTCCGGCGAGGGCACCCCCAGGCTCTAGGCTAGGGCCCCCCTAGGCTAAGGCTAGGGCTCCCCTAGCCTTCCGGCGAGGGCACCCCCAGGCTCTAGGCTAGGGCCCCCCTAGGCTAAGGCTAGGGCTCCCCTAGCCTTCCGGCGAGGGCACCCCCAGGCTCTAGGCTAGGGCCCCCCTAGGCTAAGGCTAGGGCTCCCCTAGCCTTCCGGCGAGGGCACCCCCAGGCTCTAGGCTAGGGCCCCCCCTAGGCTAAGGCTAGGGCTCCCCTAGCCTTCCGGCGAGGGCACCCCCAGGCTCTAGGCTAGGGCCCCCCCTAGGCTAAGGCTAGGGCTCCCCTAGCCTTCCGGCGAGGGCACCCCCAGGCTCTAGGCTAGGGCCCCCCTAGGCTAAGGCTAGGGCTCCCCTAGCCTTCCGGCGAGGGCACCCCCAGGCTCTAGGCTAGGGCCCCCCTAGGCTAAGGCTAGGGCTCCCCTAGCCTTCCGGCGAGGGCACCCCCAGGCTCTAGGCTAGGGCCCCCCTAGGCTAAGGCTAGGGCTCCCCTAGCCTTCCGGCGAGGGCACCCCCAGGCTCTAGGCTAGGGCCCCCCTAGGCTAAGGCTAGGGCTCCCCTAGCCTTCCGGCGAGGGCACCCCCAGGCTCTAGGCTAGGGCCCCCCTAGGCTAAGGCTAGGGCTCCCCTAGCCTTCCGGCGAGGGCACCCCCAGGCTCTAGGCTAGGGCCCCCCTAGGCTAAGGCTAGGGCTCCCCTAGCCTTCCGGCGAGGGCACCCCCAGGCTCTAGGCTAGGGCCCCCCTAGGCTAAGGCTAGGGCTCCCCTAGCCTTCCGGCGAGGGCACCCCCAGGCTCTAGGCTAGGGCCCCCCTAGGCTAAGGCTAGGGCTCCCCTAGCCTTCCGGCGAGGGCACCCCCAGGCTCTAGGCTAGGGCCCCCCTAGGTTAGGCTAGGGCTCCCCTAGCCTTCCGGCGAGGGCACCCCAGGCTCTAGGCTAGGGCCCCCCTAGGCTAAGGCTAGGGCTCCCCTAGCCTTCCGGCGAGGGCACCCCCAGGCTCTAGGCTAGGGCCCCCCTAGGCTAAGGCTAGGGCTCCCCTAGCCTTCCGGCGAGGGCACCCCCAGGCTCTAGGCTAGGGCCCCCCTAGGCTAAGGCTAGGGCTCCCCTAGCCTTCCGGCGAGGGCACCCCCAGGCTCTAGGCTAGGGCCCCCCTAGGCTAAGGCTAGGGCTCCCCTAGCCTTCCGGCGAGGGCACCCCAGGCTCTAGGCTAGGGCCCCCTAGGCTAAGGCTAGGGCTCCCCTAGCCTTCCGGCGAGGGCACCCCCAGGCTCTAGGCTAGGGCCCCCCTAGGCTAAGGCTAGGGCTCCCCTAGCCTTCCGGCGAGGGCACCCCCAGGCTCTAGGCTAGGGCCCCCCTAGGCTAAGGCTAGGGCTCCCCTAGCCTTCCGGCGAGGGCACCCCCAGGCTCTAGGCTAGGGGCCCCCCTAGGCTAAGGCTAGGGCTCCCCTAGCCTTCCGGCGAGGGCACCCCCAGGCTCTAGGCTAGGGCCCCCCCTAGGCTAAGGCTAGGGCTCCCCTAGCCTTCCGGCGAGGCACCCCCAGGCTCTAGGCTAGGGCCCCCCTAGGCTAAGGCTAGGGCTCCCCTAGCCTTCCGGCGAGGGCACCCCCAGGCTCTAGGCTAGGGCCCCCCTAGGCTAAGGCTAGGGCTCCCCTAGCCTTCCGGCGAGGGCACCCCCAGGCTCTAGGCTAGGGCCCCCCTAGGCTAAGGCTAGGGCTCCCCTAGCCTTCCGGCGAGGGCACCCCCAGGCTCTAGGCTAGGGCCCCCCTAGGCTAAGGCTAGGGCTCCCCTAGCCTTCCGGCGAGGGCACCCCCAGGCTCTAGGCTAGGGCCCCCTAGGCTAAGGCTAGGGCTCCCCTAGCCTTCCGGCGAGGGCACCCCCAGGCTCTAGGCTAGGG